>NC_134861.1:31420979-31478479 GCF_049852395.1 Peromyscus maniculatus bairdii
TGAGGCAGAGTTTCTCTGTGTAGCGCTGGCTGTCCTGGAACTCACTCTGTAGACAAGTTGTACTCAAGCTCACAGAGATCTGCCTGCCTCTGCCTCCCTAGTGCTGGATCAAAGGCGTGAGCCACCATTCCCAGTTTAAGAGTCTTAACTCTAAAACTGAACTTGGGAATCCAAGTTCTGAAAATCCCTGCTATGTTCAGGAAGACTTTCTGTTATCACTGTGTATCCAGAGTTAAAATGAGATCATCACAGTGACCAGAGAAGCTTCTTGTGTCTGGAGTTAGTCTGAGCCCCCAAAGCCCCACATTTTGTAGGTAGATTTGGGTCTCTGAAGAAAAAAAATGTCTTCATGAGACTGGCTTTTGGAGAATCAGACCTAAAGTGGATTTTTTGTCTTGTATATTAATGTTACCTATCTCCCGAATGAGGCAGTTTCCAGAGAGAAACTTCAGAAGTGGCCTACCCCCAAAGACCAGAGGAAAGATAGTCCAGATGAGTAACTTAGGTGGAGGTTCCTGTCATTCAAAGACAAATAAGGACTAATAATCTGGGTGGACTAGAATACAATGGGTGTTTCAGCCCATACCTTTAATCCCAGCATTTGGGAAACAGGAGCAGGTAGATTTCTCTGAGTTCAAGACCAGCCTGGTCTACATAGTGAGTTACAGGACAGCCAGAACAACTTAGTGAGACCTTGTCTCAAAAAACTCAAAACAAGGAAAAAAAAGAATATGAAATAAATTGTCCTTAGTGTCTAACACTGTGAACCAGGAGGTACTGGAGGAATCTGTCCCAAGAGAATGTAAGGACTGGCAAATTTAATAGTTCTTTTTCTAATTCTCACTATTGTGACTAAATATCTGATAAGAAGAGCCTCAGGGAGGAATGGTCTCTGTTGCTTTCAGCTCAAGGAAACACAGCCCACTCTGACTGCAGAAGGGTGACAGACAGTCACATTGCCTCCAAAGTCAGCAGGTAGATAAGTGATGGTGCCCAGCTGGCATTCTCCTTTTTATTCAAAGACCCAGACCATGAATGGTGCCACCCACACTTAGGGTGGGGCTTCCCCCTCAGCCAGAAATTCCCCTCACTGGCATGCACAGGGCTTTGTCTCCTGGGTGATTCCACATCCTCTCAACTTAACCATACAATTCATAGGGTGAATTGAGACCACAGCCTCATTCATGACCTTCAGATACCAGACCATTCTGTAGGAGGCATCTGCCAAATAGGGATTCTGCATAGAGAGTCTGCCAATGATACAGTTGTAAGCTTTTTTTGTGTTTCAGAACCTTTGAAGAATGTTGCGGTCTTCAAGGACAACTTTAATATGAGTGACCATTAGTGAATTTCTAGCAATGGATGTATTCCAGGTTCTGGCAGAGGGTGGGGCTTGTCAGGTGATGTAAGAGTCTATAGTAGAGAGACAGTAAGGACATCTGCGGTCCAAGACAGCCCAGGCCACTATAGAACAGAGCACAGGAATGCTATAAAAAAGCTTCTGGAGTCAGCTGGGCCTGGTGGTGGTGCACAACTTTAATCCCAGCACTCAGGAGGCAAAGGCAGGCTGATCTCTGAGTTCAAGGCCAGCCTGGTCTACAGAGAAAGTTCCAGGACAGTCAGGGCTACCCAGAGAAACCCTGTGTGGTAATATTTTATCTGTGTACCCCAATAAAGTTTATCTGAGGATCAGAGGAGAAAGCCAGCTACTATAGTAAACATAAAAGTCAGGCAATGATAGCACATGTCTTTAATTCTGGCATTCAGGAGACCGAGATTCATCTAGATCTCTGTGAGTTCAAGGCCACACTGGGAAAGGAGCCAAGAACTAACTATGGAAGTCTGGAGGTCTGTACAGACAGATAGGAAGTGACAGAGCTGGGCAGAAAGAGGAAGTGATGTAGCTGTGTGGAGAGAGGAAGTGAGAAGTCAGGCACTGAAAGGATACAGGAGTGAGGATATACAGTAAGTAGCTCTCTCTTTGGAGGCTAAAGAGTTGGAAGGTGAGGTGGGCTGTGGCTTGTCCTATCCTCTGATCTCTCAGTTTTTATCCCAATATCTGGCTCCAGGTTTTTTATTAATAAGATTGTTTGTCAGGGACAAGGACAGAATCTCTAGTTAGTGGAAAAATACAGACCCCCCATAAGACAGGGAACTAGATCATCTTAGAGTCAGGTTGCCTAGCAACAGGACATTGAGTCAGAGCCCTTGACCTTTCACCCTGTAAACATCCTATACAAACATCCTGTTAGCTTGCCCCACCCTATGCAGATGACAGCTTCTTGCCCCCCCCCCCCCCCCGCACCCCCTCCCCCCCCCCCCCCCCCCCCCGCACCCTGCAGGAACTATATAAACCCTCCTGGAGAAAAATAAAGTTGCACCTTGATCAGAATCTTGTCTTGGTGTATTCCTTGTGTCTCCTGTCCCTATCCGTCTTTAGGGTGGTTGAGTTCCCGTTGAAGCCCTGTTGGCCAGGGCAACTGTTTAGCAATTTGTCTTGGAAAACAAAAAGAAAAACAACAAACACACAAAGAAAAGGCCTCTGGAGTCTCAAAATGCCTCAAGCAGGTCTGAAGTTTAACAATAATGTCCCTACCTACAAGGGGAATGCAATACCTCAGTAGGATCAAAAAGGAAGCAGTAAAAAAAAAAGTTGTTTGTTGCACATATGAAGAAGGCTATGGGCCGGAGGGATGGCTCCTTGGTGAAGAGCACTAGCTGTTCATTCAGAGGACCTGGGTTCAATTCTCAGCACTCATGTAGAGGATCACAACTCTGTGTAACTTGTAGCTAGAATTTTCCTGCCTTGCCCACAGTCAGGACAAATCTTTGTCACCCACCAGTCCCACAGCTGCTCAGACCCAACCAAGTAAACACACAGAGACTTATATTGCTTACAAACTGTATGGCCATGGCAGGCTTCTTGCTAACTGTTCTTATAGCTTAAATTAATCCATTTCTATAAATCTATACCTTGCCACGTGGCTCGTGGCTTATCAGTATCTTCACAGTCATGGCAGCGGCTGGTAGTGTCTCTTCCACCTTCCTGTCCTTTCTTTTCTCCTCTCTGTTAGTCCCACCTATACTTCCTGCCTAGCCACTGGCCAATCAGTGTTTTATTTATTGACCAATCAGAGCAATTTGACATACAGACCATCCCCCAGCAGTAACTCCAGTTCTGGGGGATCCTATGTCTCATCTGGCATCAGGCACACATACAGTACACTTATATACATCCAGGCAAAACTCTCACAAAATAAAAATTTTTTTAATTCAAAAAAGAAGTATGTAAACCCGAAAAGGAAAAGGAAAAGGAAAAGGAAAAGGAAAAGGAAAAGGAAAAGGAAAAGGAAAAGGAAAAGAAGAAGGATATAAAAATCAAACTGAGCCGGGCAGTGGTGGCACATACCTTTAATCCCAGCACTTGGGAGGCAGAAGCAGGTGGACCTCTGTGAGTTCGAGGCCATCCTGGGCTACAGAGTGAGTTCCAGGAACGGTGCAAAGCTACACAGAGAAACCCTGTCTCAAAAAAAAAAAAAAAAAAAAGACATATATGGGGTTGGGGATTTAGCTCAGTGGTACAGTGCTTGCCTAGCAAGCACAAGACTCTGGGTTTGGTCCTCAGCTGGGGGGGGGGGCGGGTAATCAAACTGATTTGGTTACTATCAATATCAGAAGGATCAGGAACCAGAAGTTCTAACAAGAAGTGGTCAGGGGAGAAAAAGTCACTCCCTTGTTGGTAAGGAACATAACTTTGGTCCCTGCCATACCTAGAGTCACCAGGGCTCATTCACAGAGATGAAGAATACAGGAGCCTGAGCAGCCTCAAGAAGCCCCAGCTCTCAAAGGGAGAGGGGAACTCTTGTGCTTTTCATAGTCCAGGAACAAAGTCAATGGGCACTTGTTCTGTTTCAGGGAGATAGACCCTCCCTCACAAAAGAGAGGGGGACTTCTCTTCCAGGGGATCTACTTTGAAAGGCTGGATATATATATGTTCACGGATGGGGCATATAACCCAATGGATTTGGGACTATCTTGGCCACCACAAGATTCCTTTGACTCAAGGCTGGCATGGTTGTGGTGCAGAGAACCGGATACCCAGTAGATGGAGTGCTAGGATTTCCTGAGATGGCAAGAAACTAAGTATGGTCCTGACCACAAACTGGCCTGGTCTTTCCTCTTCTCCTCTCTCAGTTCAGCCAGGCTGGCTCTTGAGCTTTCCGCCCAGTTTTTAAGGACCTTGAAGGCTATGTTTAATAAAGTACTGAAATGACCCTGGGATTAGGGGGAGCATATTGTTTAATCTCTGAAGTTTTTGCTTACTAGCTGGAGTGGCTTGGCTTTAAAGATGTGCAGGTAGGAGGGCTGGACTTCCAAACTCCCCCAGCTGGCTCTACTTGCACTTGGTTTCAGCCAGTCTGGACTGAAAGAGAGTGGTGTTTTCAGAAGCCCCGTGTGTCTCTCCACACTAGCTCTTTTCATACCCTCTGTAGTTTTGGTGAGTCTTTCTCCCAACATTACCTCTGTCAGTGGGCTGACCAGGAGTCGGAATCAGACATGGGGAAGGGGATGCTTATTCAGATGATGTCACTATCTTCGTTCACCACCTTCCAAAGGGGAAAGATGCTTTCTGAGGGAATTATAATTGTTCCCTATACAAAGCTGATGAATGAGTGTGTGAGGAGAGTACTTATGTGGGGATGCTGGGAGAGTGCTTGGAGAAAGTTCCCCGGGTACAAAAGAGAGAGGAGAAGAAAAGGCTGAGGAGCGGAGGAGGAGATGAGAGCAGAGGTGTTAAGTGCCAGCAAAGAAGCCAGAAGCTGAGCAGACTGTGTGCACACAGGAAAGGACATCACGATGGCGTCTCAGGCTGAGGTCCAGGGAGCAGGGCTGGGGTAAAGAGAGTTCAGTGGGATACACGGTATCCCCTAGCAACTGGCGATGTCAAGGCCATGAATGCTTGGATATAAGGAACCTGAATGTTTTCCTAAATTGTGACAAAAAAAAAAAAGGTCTAATTGTAGGGTAAAATTATAGCTTCATGTGCCATGAACTAGGCAATGATCTTGATCTGGAGTGGGTTTAAGGACAAATTTGGTTGCAAACAAAAAATTGAGCCTTTTCTTTTTGAGAATCTGAGTGTCAATTCAGTCTTGAGAGTACATTCCAGGGGTCACAGGAGTCAGAGGAGATAGCGTGAAACCATCATGTGGATCTGACCTGAGGTTCAATATCCCCCAAAGGCATCCTCTGCTGTCAGAGATGAGCTTTAATCTCCCTGCCTTGGGTGTGCTTGGGAGCCTCCTGGCTGGTGGGGGTAAACCTGACTTCATTTCAGAGCCACACCCACATAATTGGTCAGGTCAGACTGACCAGGAAAGGAAACCTTTCAAACAAGAACTGACATAAGGTGGGGGAGACTGGCACCTCATTGTTCTGGGGAAAGCAAAACCTAGCTATCTGGAGGTCTCTGGGATCAGTAAGTATGGTACGAAGGTGAACACCAGGTGTAAACATCATTTCACATTTTCTGCCTGCTCTTGGGAGAGCCACAATGTTGAGGTAGAGAAAAGAGTGAGCAGGAGAGAAAAGGAATCCTCCCCGTCTGTGCGGATGCATCCTGGACATGCTGCCGAGGCCAGCCCACCATGTATCTGGAGGGGGTCCGAGAAGAAAGAAAGTGGCCACTTTCCTTTTCAGACCATAGAACTGGACATCTTCCCTTTTACCTGCTTTCGCCTTGGGTAGAGTCTGTCAGTTGCTAAAGGCACATATAAAGGCCAGATGTAGATGTAACCAACCGTCTTATTAAATAAGAAACACAGAACCTTAGTTCAGGGTCCTTGGGTGCTTTGTTTGGAGCTGGCCCTATCTTTGGATGTAGCTAAAGGAGATATTTGCAAAAGGCAGATAACCAATTCAAATGCTAAAAAGGGAGCAGGTCTTGTCTACATGACCTTATCCAAGTACTTTGAATGTAGATGCCCAAGGAGGTTCACATACACCATTGTTGGGGAATTATGAGCACAAGAAATTCATAGCAAGAAACAGCTGAATATTAAAAGCTGAATAACATCAAATATTCCTTGATAAATGGCTTCCCTCTTGAAGGACTCCTTGGTTAATTAAGGTGTAGCTTATTATATATAGCTAGACTCCTATTTCATATTCTTGTGGCCCATGACATGCCAAATTCTGTAAGACTTTGAAGTGTTTGAAGATTGCCTATCTGAAATATATCTCTGTATGGCTTTGAAAACATATCTAACATGATTATGTTTGCTGTTGTAGATAACTATTAATCTGTATTTCTTAATTATATATTACATTTTTAAATGAGCTGCATAAACATAATACCTTAAACAAGAGTAGAAATGTACATAGAGTATAACAAAATTAACTTTAAATTTGTATCAATAAACCAAAATCCATACCAATGCAAAACATGTAAGATTAAGAGTTGATTTTTTTATTAAAGTAGATTCAATTATCTACCCTTTTATCCTATCATTTCTATATCCCCTCTTTTTCTTTTCAGAACAAGATACCTGAATCTAATCTCTTTTGTTTAGCTTTTTTCCTGATCATTATCCATAACAACTTACAACCAATGCCCCTAAACAATGACAAACATTCATAATTTATTTTTGGGGATGTGAGCATAGTTCTCTAGACTGCTTCCTGCTGATTGGGGGCACTGGTAATCCTTGAGGGACCCTGAGAAAATTTAGGATTATGGAAAAGTCCTGGCTGGCGTGTTCTGTGAGGTTGGCTCATCTCAGCCAACAACCTTGAAGCTGTTCTGGATGCAGAACTCAGAAGAAACTGTAACAGAGGTGCTCTGAAACATTGGAGGTACCATCTGTTCTCATCAGAGATGTGTCAGGGGTCTTCCTTGACCAAAACTGATTTTTCTTAACCCAGAATGAATCCAGAGCCTCTCATTTCCTGTGGAAATAAAAGCATAACCTCTTCTCCAAAGTAACATATCTTTTGACTTAAATTTTGGAGTCAAGATACTTTTAAAATAAATAGGTTGGATTAATCCAGCAACATTTATAATCAAATGTCTCTTAACAGCTATTGCTCCTTCCTCAGCAGTCAAACAATTGAAAGACAACATAGTAACATACAATATCCAGACTCTCTGTGTATTTTCCATCTTTATATTTTTTTTAAAATATGACTTTACTCCCTTTTAAGTAGTTTACTTTATTAATTTAAAACTATATATTTATTCTTTATGACTGTCTATATCTTCTCTTTACTCTCCCAAGCCTATTTATATTTTAAACACACTGTAAACCATTTAAAGGCTTTTTTTTCTGAATCTGTCTTTACTGCATATCTCTATCTTTTTCTGACAAGAATTTAAACTGCTAAGCAGACATGGCTAGGACCAAAGTGGCAGTTTTGGCAGCTGGATATGCCCCATTCCTTGGTCTATAAGATCTTAGCTTCATGGTAGAGGTAATGGTGGAACTCATGTTTACCATTCAAGCTCTGGGGAGTTTTTTGGTCCATGCTGCCACCAAGTAGAGTGTCTTTTGCTGCTCATAAACCCCATTTAAGTGATTCAGTAGCAGGACCCCCCCCCCCAAAAAAAAAGAGCCACCAATGCCACCAGCTTGAACCAGGAAGCTGCATCTTAAAAGAGCTGGGCCTCTGTTTACCTCTAGCAAATAGCCTACCCCCCTCCCAAAAAAGGTTACCAAGAAGCCATACTTGTTTCTGTTCTTTTGTGTCTAGAATCCCTTTTAAAGCGTTCTCAGATTTTATATGGAAATTCTTGCCAAACATTTGGGTACCACATGAAGGTGGAATTTCTGTCTCCCTGAAACCCCCAAATACCCAGCAACCACTACCCAAATCACCACACAGAGGCTTATATTACTTATAAATTCTCAGCTATTCGCTCAGGCTTATTACTAATGAGTTCTTACACTTAAATTAACCCATAATTTTTATCTGTGTTTAGCCACTTGGCTTGGTACCTTTTTTAGTACAACGTTCTCATCTTGCTTCCTCTGTGACTGGCTGGTGACAACTCCTGACTCTGCTCTTCCTCTTCCCAGCATTCTTAGTATACTTGCCCCACCTATACTTCCTGCCTGGCTACTGGCCAATCAGTGATTTATTAAACCAATTCAAGTGGCAAATCTTTAAAGTGTACAAGAGGATTATTCCACAGCACCAACCAGCTAGTCATCATAACTATTTCAGCAGAATAATACAGCAGTGACAGCTGAGGTTGCTGTGTGGTCATGGGGCTGTTGTCACTCGCAGATAGGAGGGACTAAGGGTGTCAGTAGCCTCACCTGGGACTCCAGCCATTATTCCTTCCCTCTCCCACCCAGCTGTGCATGTTCTTTGAGAAATACTAAAGTATGTAGGAGGTGGAAGGTTACCTGAAAGTTGGACTTTGATGCAGGTTCTGGGAAAGCATAACCTATGATGGAATGGGACATTTGGTGAGCCACACTCCTGTAAGACTTGAGTGGGGTCATTTCTATAGTCAGTTGCCTGTTCTCTATTTGGGATGGATAGACATTTGTTCATGTCTCCCCCCAACAGTAACAAAATACTCATTATATGGTAAATATGTTTCATTTATTGTGTTTCCTGTTAGGCTTATTCAGTTTTTCTTCCCTTCTTTTTTTTTTTTTATTTTTTTATTTTTTTATTTTTTTTTTTATTTATTTTTTTTTTTTGGTTTTTCGAGACAGGGTTTCTCTGTGTAGCTTTGCGCCTTTCCTGGAGCTCACTTGGTAGCCCAGGCTGGCCTCGAACTCACAGAGATCCGCCTGGCTCTGCCTCCCGAGTGCTGGGATTAAAGGTGTGCGCCACCACGCCCGGCTTTTCTTCCCTTCTTTAAGTATTGGGACCATAAAAAATTCCATGTAATGCAGTCATTCTTGATCATCTCCTTATGTGCACTATTTTGTATCAGGTTTTTTCTTTTGGGTAACCAACCAGCTCCCAAATCACGATACAGAGACTTAATATTAGTTATGAATACTTGGCCTAGCTTAGACTCATTTTTGGCTAGCTCTTTTAACTTAAATTAACATGTTCCTCTTTATCTACCTTTTGCCATGGGGCTTATTACCTTTCTTTTTTCTGTATATCTTACTTTTACTGCTTCATGTGTCTGGCTGGTTGGTCACTGCCTGGCTGGCTCCAGGCATCTTCCTCTCTTTCTCCCTCATTTGTTCTCCTCTCTTCTTATCTTGTTCCTTTCCCAAGCTCATATTTATCCTCCTATTTATTCTCTCTAAGCTCAAGCCTCATCTATCTCTCTCCTACCTAGCTATTGGATGTCCAGCTTTTTATTAGACCAATCCGGTGCCTTAGGCAGACAGGGTGAAACAAATACAACACATCTGTACATAATTAAACACACATCCTTACACTGTTTGCAGCATCAACACTTGTAACACCTCTTTGCCCAGTTAAAATAATATCCCACAACACTATATGCTACAATTATTTTGATTTTTAAAATCCATAAACAGTTGTATACTGTCTGTGCTTACACAGATGCTTGCAATCACCAATCTATTTATTTTAAATAATTTCTCCAAGAAAAAAAATTACTAAACTGATTTTTTTCTTTTAAAGACAGGGACTGTATCCCAGACTGGCCTTTATTAAGATCAACCCACATGAGTCAATTTAATAGTTAATAAGAATTTATTAAGATATAAATTGAGGAAACATACTCACAAATACAGAACAGAGTAGACAGCTGAGGTCATCCTTGGATCTGACTGGGAGCAAATCTACCTCACAGGCAGCAGGGAGAAGGGGTATGTGACCCTTCTCCATTTCCTTTTAAGAGGTCATGTACAATGGCAAAAAGCACTGCCTCCTTCAGGCCCTGCAGCCCAAGGTCATGGGTGGAGTAAATGTCACCACATTTCCCCTTTTTGTCTAAATAAGAAGGTTCTAACCTTAATACAAACTATATACAATAAGAATGATTATCAAATATTGTTCAGGAAAAACAAAGGGTAATAACATAAACAAAAAGGGAACTACAACCAATAGAATAACACCAAACAAGAAAGTCATGCTAAATGTCCAGAAATGTCCAGAAAAAGGTAAATGGTAAGTTACCAAGATAACTCCAATAGCTATCCTGCTTGAAGATCTAACTCTAGTACTAATATGTTCTAGTTAAGATATGAAAAGATTGTAACTGTAACTATCTAGTCTTCAACTTCATCAAAGACCTGAGAAGGAAAATATAATGTCTGAGAAAACAGTAAATGCAAACAAGCAATTTCCAAACTTCTTGCAAGAATAGACAGAGACAGCCAGCAGTCACCTAAAGTTTCTCAGCATTGTTGGGGCATCCAGTTTGGCTATAAGCCTAGAATATCTGACAGACCATTGTCAGAAGCAGGATATTTGAAAGACCATCTTACCCTGTCTTGGCAGAATTCAGTAGTCACTTTTCCTTGTGTCCTATTCATCTAGAAAGGACAGCGTTCATGCTGTCAGCAGTTGAGGCAAAGGCAGTTCTTTGCCCAGCAGGCCATTTTGTGCCAAGAAGAAGACAGACTACCAAAAGGAAATGTCTTAGAAGCCCAACATTCTCTCAGGATCAGATCAGTGCTACCAGGAGCAATTGTGTTTTGTGTCAACAGAATTCTAAGTTATCAAAACATTTAAACGCCATATTCTCTAGGTCTATTAAGTGTTTGAAGACTACCTATCCATTTGACATATGTTTCTATAAGTCTGAAGAACCTAACTAACATAACTATAGAAATGACAAGCATGGGTGACTATAACTCTGTAAGTCTTCTCTACCTAAATAACCTAAGAACTAAGGCTTCACAGAAACAAGATAAACAGTCTGTAAGCAGAAGTACCATATAAGGACAATGACCTCAAAATTGTGACAATACACAAAATATCTTAAACAGAGGTAGAAATGTATAGTGCAATATGAAATATGACAATATCCTTAATATGTGTCAATGTACAAAATATCCTAAACAGAGATAGAACATAATACAGTATGATAAATATAATATTACATTTGTATCAATATACAAAATATTTTAAACAGAAGTACAAATATATGTACAAAATAACAAATACAGTTTTGCATTTTATCAATATACAAATTATCTTAAATAGGACTGTAAGAAAAGTTTACATTTGTATCAAATATACAAGAATTCATATCAGTGCAAATTATCCAAGGCTGATAGTTTGCTAAAACAGTTTACTAGTAGACACAATAATCTACCTTAATATCCTAAACCTATGCATTCCCCCTTTTTCTTTTCTAAAGGAGAATACTGAGTTGAAATTTTATTGGTCCAATCCCAACCCTATAACCACCCATCTATAACCCTAGAAAATTGAAAATTTTGGGAGAGGGGTGTCATTTCTTAGAATTGCTTCATTCTGTTTAGGGGGCAACAGTATCTCTGTGGGGTCCTGTAAGAAAGCTTAGATAGTTAGGTCTCAATAGGACTAGCTGTAGAGTCTGCAGCCAGTCTCAGAGTAATGGATAAGATTCTGTCTATGTAGTATGATGGACCATCTCATCTTAGAACTGTCCTGGAGAGTTTTCAGCCCAAACATGATCATTGAGTAATGTTCTTAGGTACAATGTAATTTTTCTGGACTGAGTAGACTCATTGTTGTGGGGCCCCATCTTCCTTGTGGAGACTTCAGAGATTGCTATTGAGAAGACATTTTCACTGTGGAAAACTTGAACATTATTAACATCAAAATGGAAAGTTTGAATCTTAAGATGACATGACATGTGAGGAAGGATTCCGAGAAATTAAGAATAAGCATGGAGAGAAAGAGAATCTTGATAACAATGGTCCTTAGATTACTGGTTTTCTTCTGTCTCACACCAGTGAGCTCTTCCAATATGAGACAGAATCTCCTAATATTTCTTTTAGCAATATGCTTTAGTTAGAGAAGGAGAGAGTCACATTCCAACTCCAGAGCCTACTTGATTTATAATTGAATCAGGACCACAGCTATTCTAGAGTTAAAGAGATGTAGATGTTAGGCAGTGAGATATTACCCTGTGGAGTATATTAGTACCAATAGGTCTTTTCTTTATGTGGTAGACATATCTAGGTCTCCAAGGCCTTATGACTTCTAGAAGATGGGTATTCCTATTATCCTGTAAAGACAAAAAACAGAACACTGCCCTGACCCTTGTTTGTTGAGATTTTCTTACAACTTGTAGCGATGTCACATTGGTGGATGAGCTTTTACTTCTCCTCATCAAGGGGTTTCTCCTGTTTGAAGCAAATTTTTATTAATTTTGTTGGTATCTATAGTTTTTCCTCTCCTGCAGAAACAAAAGCAAAACTTCTTCCCCAATATAGGATGTATCCTGGTTTCCATTCAGAGGTCAACACATCTTTGAAGTAAACAGGTTGGTTTAGCTCAGGAGTTTTTTTCTATTGTCCAACACCTCTCTGCAGCTACTGTTTCTTTTTCATCAGCATTGAGAAAATTTAAGGTTAATAAAGCATTATGTAATCTATTTCTAGGAGTCATTGTTACCTCTTTCTGTTTCTTTAGCATATCCTTTAAAGTTCAACTGGATCTTTCTATGGCTGTTTGGCCTGTAGGATTGTGTGGTATACCTGTAACATGCTTTATATTGTAATAAGTTAAAAACTGTATCATTTTATGAGATATATGCCAGAGTATTGTCAGTCTTAATTTGTACAGGTATTCCCA
Source organism: Peromyscus maniculatus bairdii (assembly GCF_049852395.1). NCBI lineage: Eukaryota > Metazoa > Chordata > Mammalia > Rodentia > Cricetidae > Peromyscus > Peromyscus maniculatus. The sequence goes on from NC_134861.1 coordinate 31,433,712, forward strand.
TGATGGCCATAACTTCTAGTAGGTGTGTAATCACAGAGTCAGACTTTTCAGAATTCATAGGAGTTGCCCATTGAAATCCTGAATAGGTGTCAATGGTTTGGTGTGCCTATTTTAATCTTCCAAATTCTGCAAAATTAAACACATCCATCTGCCAAATTTCATTTCTTTGTATACCTTTAGGATTACTTCCTGCAGGTTATAGTTTGATTATAGAAGGGACAAATAGGACATTTTTTTTTTATAATTTCCTTGGCTTGTTGCCAAGTGATAGAAAAGTCCTTTTTCAAACATTTGCTATTTACATGGTGTTTTTATGAAATTCTGAGACTTCTAGCACAAGACCTATTAATAACTGATCAATCTCATTGTTACCTTGTGCTAGAGGACCTGGCAGACCTGTATGGGATCTGATGTGTTTTATATATATAGAATGTTCCCTATTTCTGATGATTTCCTGTAATTGTATGAATAATGAAGTTAATTCTGTAATATCAGGAATAAATTCAGCAGTTTCGATATGTAAAACAACTCTCTCTGCATATTTGAGGGTCAGTAACTATAGTGAGCGGTTCAATGAAGTCCATTAGTACCATAGGAATGTCATACAGTTCTACCTTTTCTACAAAATTGTAGGGGCTTTGAACCATATTTACTCAAATCTCCTGATTTATATCCTGCCTTTCCTGATCTATTTTCAACAGTATAGAATGTGGGGACTCCAGAGATTGGTTTTTTGCTGTACAATATGAGGAAGGATTCATTCAGTTCTTTTTATGAATTTTATTCTCTTGCTTCTGGGATAGAATTGTTAATCTCTCCCAAAAAGTTACTGCAGGCTCTCTGCCAATATTCATTATCTTTCCATAACGAGGAAATTCCCTCATTAGTTAAAGGTACTACAATTTCTGTTGGTTTCATTCCTGTTAACTGATGAAGTCTTAATTTTCCTTTTAGACTCAAATCAGAGATCTTTTCTACACAAGTTTTTAACTTCTTACTTGGTTTACATGGTAGAAATATCCATTTCAATAGAATCCAATCTTCCCTCTGCATCAAAATCCCTGTGGGGGGTGGTGGTGTCTGGAGGGGAGTATGACCAGAATGCAGTTAAGTTCTGGATTCACACAATCTATATGGGCCTCTCATATTTTCTTTTCTACTAGAGCCAGTTCCTTCTCAGCTTCACCTGATAATTCTCTTGGACTATTTAAGTCCTTGTCCCCTTTTAGAGTGTTGGGAAAATTTATAGTCCATCTTTAGGTATTCCAATGATGGTCTGTAAGTTGGAAATGCTTCCTAACAATTTTTGAAAATCATTAAGAGTCTGCAACCCATCTCTGCTGACTTGTACCTTCTGGGATCTAATTTTTTGTATATTCTAATTAATTAATAGAATTTCCTCTTTGTATTTTTTTTTCAGGAGCAATTTGTAATCACCAGTGAGGCAAAACTTTCTTTTCTTCTTCAAACATGTTTTCTAAGGTACCTAACTTTGGACTAGCTAATAAGATATCACCCACATAATGGTAGATTATAGATTGTGGAAATTTTGCACGAATTATTTCCAACAGTTTTTGCACAAAATATTGGCACAGGGTAGGCTATGTAATATTCCCTGCAAGGGGACCTTCCATTTATATCCCTTGACTGGCTAGGAATTATTGTAAGTAGGTACTGTGAAGGCAAATTTTTCTCTATCCTTTTCTTGTAGAGGTATGGTAAAGAAACAGCATTTTAAGTCAATAACTATAACAGGCCATTCTTTAGGTAACAGACTATGGTAAAGAAACAGCATTTTAAGTCAATAACTATAACAGGCCATTCTTTAGGTAACAGACTATGGTAAAGAAACTGTTTTAAGTCAATAACTATAATAGGCCATTCTTTAGGTAACAGACTATGGTAAAGAAACTGTTTTAAGTCAATAACTATAACAGGCCATTCTTTAGGTAACAGACTATGATAAAGAAACAGTGTTTTAAGTTAATTACTATAATAGGCCATTCTTTAGGTAACAGACAGGGCAAGGGCATCCCATTCTGTAGGGAGCCCATTGGCTGAATTACTTTATTTATTGCTCTCAGATCTGTCAACATTCTCTATTTACCAGATTTCTTTTTAATAACAAATACAGGAGAATTCCAAGGGCTGGTAGATTCTTCAATGTGTTGAACATTTAACTGCTCCTGATACAGCTGTTCCAAAGCTTGTATTTTCTCTTGTGTCATAGGCCATTGTCTAACCCAGACAGGGTTATCTTTTAGCTATTTTAAAGGCAGGGCCATCAGTCCTTCTGAGAGTTCAATGGCATGTGCTTCTGGCAGTGATTACAAGAACCACTGTGCATGAGCTGCCTGGTCTACAGGCTCCCCCACAGCCCCTGTATGCAGGCGGTCACCTGAGCAGGGGTCAGGCAGTTCCTAGGAGAAACTCACCAGCAGCCGCCTGTGTATGTTAGGGTTTGTTCACACGAGTGACCCCAGTGCAGGCACGTGGGGCTCAGATCCATGTGCTCGGCACCAAGGGGCTCTGGGGTGCTAGAGAGGCAGGCATGCAGTGAGCACATGGGTCTCTGAGCAAATCTGCCACCGTTGCCTCGGAGGCCGTGGTCAAGAGCCACGGGAAGTGTGGGTTTTTTTGTCCCGTGGGTGCCACTTATTAAGATGGATCCATGTGAGTCTATTTAGTGGGTAATAGGGATTTATTAAGATACAAATTGAGGAGATACACTCATGAATACAGAACAGAGTAGACAGCTAAAGTCATCCTCGGATCTGACTGGGAGCGAATCCACCTTGCATGCAGCAAGGGAGAAGGGGCCTGTGACCCTCTCCCTTTCCTTTAAGAGATCACATACAATGGCAAAAAGCACCACCTCCTTCGGGCCCTACAGCCAAAGGTCATGTGCTGCGGGCCGCAGAAATATATCATAAGAACTCAGCTGGTTATGGCAAAGTCACTACCTGGAGGGATCATGGAATTCCTCCAGAGGAAGCCAAATCCCAAGGAGTTTTTGGTGTTACTTGGCTTGTTATATATCAGCTGTCTTCTGTTATGAAAATCATGTGTGCCTTCATAGTTTTTGTTAGTTATTTAGCTGCGTTGTGTTCTTACTCTGCAAGGAAGTGTCACGAAACACGACAGAATCCGCTTATAAGAGTTTATTAGAAATACAGGGATAGAGAGTGCACAGGCCTGTGGGAGAGACACGTGCATGGAGAAGAGGAAGAGGAGAGAAGAGAGAAGAGAGAACCGGGAACATGGCGCTCTGCTTTAAAAACTGGCTGGGGGCGTGGCCAGGTCACATCACTACTCCATGTGTGTGCGTAGATCACATGGTCACATTGCGCGCTTACGTAGCCATGTAACGTCACGGATTCTGGTCACGCGAGATGCCTTGGCCGGAACTTGCTAGGTGGAGATGTCCGGGTCCGCCGGGTATCCTGGCTACGAGAGATGCTTTGACCCGGAAATGGCTAGGCGGAAGTGTCCGCCTGGTAAATGGGACCGTGGGGGGCGTGTCGTAAACCCTTCAGTTTTCCCAATTGACTTTCCCCTAAGAAGGACTAACAGTGTAGACTGATCACTCTCTGGACATACACATTCCAGGTATTTGGAGAACAGCCTCAGGAAAGGCTTTCTCTGGAACCAGTTATCTCCCTTAGCCACTTTCAAGGACTACAGGAAACACCACCCAGGTGGACGCCCATTGTTAGTCCCAGGTGGACTAACAATGATAACAGCCCACCTGAAAGTCTCCTGACTTAAATTCCACAAGGAGACACCACCCAGGGGGGCGCCCAACTTCCAAGGACTAACAAGTGATAGCAGCCCACGTACAAGTCTCCTGACTTACAGTAAATTCACAAGAGGACGCCGCCTAGGCCAGGTGGACACTAAGTAATAGTTTTACACAATTTAGCTTAGGCCCTCCTTTCTTACAGCCTTACTAACTTTATAGACCTCTAACTACTTACCTAACCACTTCTAGGAATATTTAGATAAACTTCTGTGCTAACAGCTATGCTCAGCCAGAATTCCCAGTTCAAGCCTCCATGTAATTATCATTATTGGTAGCATCTGGCCAGGTCCATCACCGGATGGAGGAAAGAACCTTATCAGAGATACCTCTGTACTCTCTAAGAACAGACTTAAGCATCCAGGCTACCTGTTTGAGAAGGCCTGGCGGATGTGCAAATTAAGCCTTACTTCCTCTTTTCCCAAACCTTACCTCCAGTTCCAGATCTCCCTTTAGCTATCACCAGAGGCATCTAGCTGTACACAGGTTGCCTAGAGATTGAGCACACTTTTTCCCACCCTGCAGACAGCTTGAACAGATAGGAGCCACAGGAAAAAAGAAGACAGTTTTATTTTCTCCCATTGACCTAGCAACTTATAGATTTTTAACATCCTTTACCAAACACATTTAAGGTTATAGTTGTGCACGTAAGATCCCTCTTCTTAGATGTTACCCATATTTAGCCTTTAGTTAATTCATTAGTCACTTCCCCTTTGGGTCACAAATGGTAATTAACAACTAGTGCCCCTCTTTGTAATTCTTATCAACCCTCCATTTGATCCTGATAGCGGACAATCACTGCCTGAGGAAGTTCAGGCTGAGTGTCCTGGGTGGAGGGGAGGATTGTGATTTTGGGGAGATATATAACTGTAAAGCAGAGGACAGGAGAGGGAAGAGAGAAGAAAATGGAAGAACGAGATGGGTAAGAACTGGAGAGGAACGAGCTGAGATGGGGAAGAACTAGATTGAAGAGCTAAAAGAGAGGACTAGAGGAACGAGATGGAAGATGAGGAAGAACAAGATGGGGAAGAACAAGATGAGAAAGAGCCAGATGAGAGAGAAGGAGACGGGAGAGAAGCTGATGGGGGAAAGAACTAGATAGATGAGAACCTAGAAGGGACAGAACTAGATGAAGGAATTAAAGATAGAACCTAGAGGGGACAGTAGATAAATATAGAGAGAAATCAGACAAGAAAGGAGCTAGACATGAGAACAGAACTGAAGCTGTGTATAAAGGATGTTATGCCAGAGGAATTAAAGCGAATGGACCAAAGAACTCTGTGTGCGTAGACTGATTTACCGACCTTAAAGATTCTCTGCTGGTTGATAGAGCCTTCCACGGACCCTGGGAGGGGACTATCGAGGGGCTGGACCCCCATAGTCCTCGTTAGTCATGGGCAGAGCAAACACCACTCCAGGTCCTCCTGCTCCATGTCCTGCTCTGTGCCAGCACACCCAGGGCCTCCTGCTTGCCCGAGGGGTAGGCCCTATGTCTCGTGTCTTGATGGCCCTGGCCCAAGTGGACATGTCTGTGTAAATTTTTACACAACTTTCTTGCAATAGAGAAATTTCATATCTTTTGAACATTTTTTTTCTTTAGCTAAGACAGCAAGAAAGATGATTTATTGTACACATTATATTTGGCTGCAAGTGAGGATAGAGGTAGTCTTCACTGTCGTGGGTCCAGGGCAGAGGGCCAGTCTCTCAGAGACGGCCTCGGTGATGAAAGGGTGGGATTTCAGATCCTTCGAGACTTACTACAGACAGCAGCACACAGGCCAACTTGGATCAGCCTCCAGGCCTGCAGTGCCCGTTTCTGTTTCCTCGGTGGCAGTGTGCTTGCGTGGGCCTCTGCCTGCACCTGCTTCTCCCCCGCCTTCCGCTCATGGCGGAGGCGTTTACAGGAAGGTGGGGCCAAGAATAGGAGTTCTTAACCATTTCTTACTGGGATATTGGGGGGGGGGGGTTAAATTTTGTTTTGTTTTGTTTTCTCATGGATCTGAAATGGCTTTTTATACATTATTAGGAGAATTTCTGTCATTATATTACATATCTATAATCCAGTACTTGGAAAATGGAGGCAGGAGGAACAGGAGTTCAAGGACAGCTTTGGCTGCATAATAAGTGTGATTGTTTGATTTTATTTTTTTCGGGGCAGGATACTCACTATGTAGTCTAGGCGGGCCTAAAACTCACTGTGTTGCCCAACCTGGCCTCAAGACCCGATTGCCTAAGCCTCCCAAGAACTAGGATTATAGATATGCCTGGCCATACCTGGCATGTACAGCAAGTCTGAGGCCAGCCTTGTCTCACAAACAAACCAAGTGGATCTGTTTCATATGTTACAATAATGTTTCTCATTTGTCTTTTGAATCTAAGACAAAAAAGTTTTCCAGCTGAGTGTGCTAATACTCACCTGTGAAGCAGGATTTCTGCAAGTTGGAAGCCAGCTTCATTCATATGGTGAGTTTGAGGACAGCCAGGGCTACATAGCAAGATGCTGTCTCAAAACAAGAACAGAATATAAATATAAGGTTTTTGCTTTTTAATTGAAAAATAGAAAATTTTGTATATATTATATTGACATACTTCAGAGTGAGTATACATTGCAAAGTGACTAATTAAGCTAATTAACATATGCACTGCTTCCCTTTGTCTTGTGGGTGCCTTTTAATTTATTCCTTGTATCTTTCGCTTATTGGAGTTTTGCATTTTCCTGAGATTTTAATTATCTCCTGCAGTGGACATCTGTGTTCCAGCCAGCATTTGGATGTGGTAAGGGGTGCAGGTTTTCAATTCCCTAAAAAGAGGTAGAAGAGGTGGAGGTTAGGATTTTAGACTAAAATACTGTGACAGCTGAGGTGGATTACTTCCATTTATTGTTCTGTTTTCTCGTCTTCAAAACTGGCCCAAAATAGCAATCCCACAGTGCTCTTGAGCTGGTCCTTTTATAGAAAGCTGGTGGTGTGGTTGCTAATGCGCCTGTGGGCCACGCAGCTCACTCCAAAACACTTGGCGTTAGAGTGTTACCTCCAGCCTCTTCCATGTGCTTTTCAGTTCTGCTAGGAGCAGATAACTGTGAAGCACAGGCTCCTCTTTTCTTTTTTCTTAAATGTGGGCAGTGAGGATTCCTCAGACTTACACATGCTGTCATTATTTCAAATGCTTGAATTCAATTTTCTCCTTAAAACATGAGGCTTTTCTTGGTATTCAGTATTTGAGGTTCTTATAATCAGGATGCTCACATGAATAATGTGTTTATCATGAAATAAAAACAAACTCAGAACACATGCACACTCTTACATATGGATGCAGTGAGGTAAGAGTAGGAACATGGCATCCTGTGTTATAGTGTTTTCAGTGTTTCAACAGTAATGCAAAACAGGCTTGAAGTATCACAGCTCAGTTTGGCAACTGTTATTCTTCTCTACTACATATGAACACAGTTTCACATTAAAGATACACATAACAGGGCTGGAGAGATGGCTCAGAGGTTAAGAGCACTGGCTGCCCTTCCACAGGTCTAAGTTCAATTCTCAGCAACCACATGGTGGCCCACAACCATCTGTAATGAGGTCTGGTGCCCTCTTCTGGCCTACAGGCATACATGCAGACAGAACACTATACATAATAAATAAATCTTTTAAAAAAAGATACACATAACAGAAGAGATTGAAATAGATACAAATGAGCAAACACACATATATACACATCCACACATTTACACTTTTACTATAGGGCTGACATGAGGTTTAATTAGAAAATACAAAAAATACTTCATACCATGCTAGTGTGTATTTAGCATTTGCTAAATACCAAGCGTGGTGCCAAGTATTTTTTTTATATGTGTTCTGTGGTAGGAATATGTGTTGACAGGTACCTAGACTGATTACAAAAAACTTGACTATTGTAAATAGTGCCACAGTAAATATGACTCTACAGAAATGTGTTTGCATTGCTGATTTATTTCCTTCAGAGCTGTACCCAGGGATACAAAGCTGGGTCACAAAGTAGCTATACTTCTAAGGACTCTGTTGTTTGCTGTGGGATGGTCTGTATGGCAAATGTGTTGCTCTGATTGGTTAATAAATACAACACTGATTGGCCAGTAGCCAGGCAGGAAGTATCGGCGGGACAAGGAGAGAGGAGAATTCTGGGAAGTGGAAGGCTGAGCAAGAGAGACACTGCCAGCCACCACCATGACAAGCGAGATGTAAGTTACCGGTAAGCCACGAGCCACGTGGCAAAGTATAGACTAATAGAAATGGGTTAATTTAAGATAGAAGAAATAGATAACAGCCATACAGTTTGTAAGCAATATAAGTCTTGTGTGTTTACTTGGTTGGGTCTGAGCAGCTGTGGGACTGGCAGGTGACAGAGATTTGTCCTGACCGTGGGCCAGGCAGGAAAACTCTAGCTACAGTTGTTGTTTTGTTTGTTGGAAGCAGAGGTTCATGTAACTTTAACTGGTCTTGAACTTACTACATAGCCAAGGGTGACTTTGGACTCCTCTGCCTCCACTTCCCAAGTACTAGTGTTATCGGTATGTGCCACTGTGCCCTGTTTATATGGTATTGGGGGTTGGAACCTTTGCTTTGGCCATGCTAAGCAAGCATTCTATCAACCAAACTGTATCCCGACCCCATGAAATTCCTTTATGTCTGTAACCTAATACGATGCTATAGCTGTGATTAAAAATGTTTTTATGTGTCTGAGTGTTTTTTCCAATATGTGAGCACTGCTAGTATGTGCCTGGTGTCCACAGAGGCCAGAAAGAAAGCACCAGATCCCTGAAACTGGAGTCACCACCAGATGTGAGCTATCATACACGTGCTGGCGCCTGAGCCTGTCCTCCATAAGGTAGGGTTCCTTTATAGCCTAGTACTCACTGTGCACACCCAGACTGACCTCCGACCTTCAGTGATTCACCTGCCTCTGCCTCCAAAGCACTGGAATTATAGGGATAAGCCAATCTTGCCCAGCTCTCAACTTCTTATTGTAGTGTTTTACATCCATGATGTAAATGAGCTCATAGTAGGGAACATGTGAACAAGCTCTACTCATCAGGTCGTAACAACCAATCCAAACAATTCCACCACAGTTTACCTGGTGTGGTGATTTGAAAGAAAATGGCCCCCAAAGGGAGTGGCACTATTAGGAGGTGTGGCCTTGTTGGAGGAAGTGTGTCACTATGGTGGCGGGCTTTAAAGGTCTCTTTTGCTCAAGCTTCCCTCAGTGTGATACTCAGTCCACTTCCTGTTGTCATCTGATCAAGCTGTAGCCAGCACCGTGTCTGCCTGCATGCTCCCCACCATGATGATAATGGACTGAACCTCTGAACTGTAAGCCAGCCACCTCAATTAAATGTTTTCCTTTATAAGAGCCGTCATGGTGTCTCTTCATAGCGATAGAAACCCTAACTAATACACCTGGGGAACCAATATATTAATTGGGCTTACTGATATAGTGAGGGTGAGGGGTTATTGTCAGGAGTGTGGGTGACCCCAAAGAGGTCTCACCGAAGGCCTTCACCCAGCACACATGACAGCCCTCCCATAGCTGCACAGGTCAGCCCTGCTTCCTCTACTCTTCCCCAACCTCTCAGAACTGTGTACAAACGGCTGGGAGGAGTGGCCAGACACTCAGGCGCTCAGAGTATCTCAGTAGAGGACTGGAGAAATGATTGTGACTTTTGTAGGAATAAGTCTCCTTACTTTCACAAATGAATCTTGAATGCTTGGCACTAAAAGACTATGTTAGAATTTAGATCACAACTGAGTATAGTGGTACATGCCTTAAATCCCCAGCACTCTGGAGGTAGAGGAGGAAGATCTCTGTGAGTTTGGGGCCATCCTGGTCTACGTAGTTCCAGGACATCCAGGACTACCTAGTGAGACCCTGTCTTGAAAACAGCAGCAGCAACAACAAAGAATTTGAATCATATAACAAAGTATCTGACATAATCAACTTGAAGAGAAAGATAGTTTCTGAGGTTTCAGTCCTTGACTGTAGAGGCAGAACACCATGGTGGCATGAGGCTGTGATAGGCTACTCACTTCAACAGGAAGAAGAGGAAAGGGACCAGGAAAAATAGAGCCTCCCAAGCACAGAGCCCCTGTGACCCCCTTCCTCCAACCAGGCCTCACTGCCTGATTTTTATCCCAGAATGGTGCCATTACATTTATGACTCCATTGAGGGGTTAATCCACTGATAGCCAGACCCCCAGAATCCAATCACCTTCCAAGAGCCCGTGAGCTACAGCTGTTTTCAGGCCTGTGGCAGGTATTTCCTATTCAAGCTGTAAGAGACTCTGTGAACATTTGATGGTAAGTTAATGATGACCCAGTAAACAGCATCTCACATTTGCCTAAAAATAAAGTGTTGCTCTTTTCTGACCCTGAGGAAATGGTAAAGGTGTGACTCCTCACAGAGGGCTTGTTTTTAACTCAGGAAAAACATGCTTGAATTCTAGGTCAAATGCCTTAAAGTTATTATTAGCAATGGGTTTTAAATACAAATGAACTAGACATTGTAGCTAGAGTTTTCCTGCCTTGCCCACAGTCAGGACAAATCTCTGTCACCCGCCCCATAGCCAGTCCCACAGCCGCTCAGACCCAACCAAGTAAACACAGAGACTTATATTGCTTACAAACTATATGGCCGTGGCAGGCTTCTTGCTAACTGTTCTTATAGCTTAAATTAGTCCCTTTCTATAAATCTAACCTTGCCACGTGGCTCGTGGCTTACCAGTACTTTACATCTTCCTTGTCCTCACGGCTCCAGGCAGTCTCCTTCTGCCCTCCTGTTCTTTTATTTCTCCTGTTAGTCCCGCCTATACTTCCTGCCTAGCCATGGCCCATCAGGTTTTATTTATTGACCCATCAGAGCAACTTGACATAGAGACCATCCCCCAGCACAGCCAAGTGCAGACCATCTCAGACACCTGCACTCAGGCTTGTGGTCCTAATCATCCTCTATGCGGACCTGCTGGGTAAAGCCACGAGGAACCCGAGAACGGGCTCCCACAGGACATACAGAACATCCCACAGCAAGACATGTCATTTAAAATATAGTTTACTGTCCATGTAGAATGTCACTAATGAACTATTTAATTGCTTCTCTAAATGATATGAATCCAGCTTTCAAATAGAGGGCAAAGGTCAGTGCTGTGATGCTGTAAGTAGCCTTTATTGAAGCTATGGGAAGACTTTTTACAAGTTCTAAATTATAGGTTCTTTGTAAAATATTCTTACCCAGTTATTACATTATATAATAGCAAAGAGCTGGAGGAGGCTTCTTTGGGTTGGCAAATAAATAATTCCCTGCCATGTCTTCAGAAGCTCCCAATGAATCCTGCATTTTCAGCATTTGTGAATATAGCATCTCAAAATTTCCTTCCTCTTCTCAGTTCTGTGCTACGTTCTTCAAAAGTCCATAAAATATTCTGCAGCTCAGTTTAAAATAGAGAAAAAGACATAGCAAAACCTGGACTTTCTAAATGCCAGCTGGCCGTATTCACTGGGTATAAAGTACTATGGAGCAATCCTTTTTAACTTCTTGAGTGCGCGTTGCAAAGAGCGCCGCGCTGGGTATGGTGACTCAGCATGTCCGTTCCAACTGTATGGCAACTTGCTTATTTTCAGAACAGAACATTTGTTGTTGTTATCTTGATATTTTTAGAGTCTCGTGTAGCCTGGGCTGGCCTCAAACTTGCTGTATAGCTAAGGACGACCTTGAACTCCTGTTCTGCCCCAGCCGCCGCCCCGGCCGCCGCCCCGGCCGCCAGATTGTTGGGATTGTACACATGCAGTTCATTTGTCTCTAAATGTTCAGGGCCATTTTGATTTTTTCTCCTTTTGTTTTACCTACATTTTTTTTTAATCATTGGGGACTTTTCATTATTTTATTTGTGATGTAGTTTTCTTATTTCTTTTACTTCCTTTTCTTCCTTTCTATATTTGTCTGTTTACTAAGTTGACTCTTTAATTTGTATTCCTTTGTATTCCTTGCCTATTGATGTCATCCTCTCATTCCCTTTAACTACTGAATTTGCAGGTTTGGATAGGACACCTGATTTCTAGAACATGTTTTTATATACCGTGCTTCTAATTTTAGTTATTTAGAGAACTGTAGCCTCAATGTCTGCTGAACTCCCCACCCACCCCGACTTGTTGGCGCAGCCCTGTTTGTTTGAGACAGGGAGGGTCTTATTCTGAAGCCCTGGCTGGCCAGGAACTCCCTCTGTAGACCAGGCTGACCTCAAACTCACAGAAATCCACCTGCCTCTGCTTTCTGAGTGCTGGGATTAAAGCCATGCACCACCATACCCAACTTGTTTTTTGCTTTACAGGTGAGTATCTTGTGTCCCAGTCTGGATTCAAGTTCTCTATATCCCGGAGCATGAACTTGAATTTCTGACCATCTGCCCCCACTTCCGAGTGCTGGCTTATGGGCACTCTCCACCATGCCTACCTATGCGTTGTTGATTGAACCCAAGGGTTTCATGCGTGCTAGGCAACCTCTCTACCAACTAAGCCACCGTGCCACTCCTGCCGCTGAACATGTTTGATCTGATACTCCAGTAGTAAAAACATTTGAACACTTTTCCTTTAATTTATGGACGTGTGTGGATATGACTGCAAACTGTGTACATCTACATATACACATGAATGTAAATCATTATATATAATTAAAATCAGAGCCACAGTTAAATTTAACAAAAGGTAAGATAAAAATATTTAGGCTAAAGTGTGTGGGGTTTTTTTTGTTTTTTTGGTTTTTTTTTTTTTCTTTATTGGGGGGCCCACCACCCAGCTCCCAAATAAATCACACAGAGGCTTATTCTTAAATACGACTGCCAGGCCTTAGCTTGGCTTGTTTCTTGCCAGTTTTTCTTAACTTATATTATCCCATCTACCTTTTGCCTCTGGGCTTTTTCCTTTCTCTGTTTCTGTAACATCTTTCTTACTCTGCTGTGAGGCTGGGTGGCTGGCCCCTTCTTTTCTTGCTCATTGATCTCTCTCTCCCCTCAAATTTCTCCTTCCATTTATTCTCTGACTGCCAGCCCCACCTATCCTTTCTCCTGCCTCACTATTGGCCAGTCAGCTCTTTATTAGACCAATCAGGTGTTTTAGACAGGCAAAGTAACACAGCTTCACAGAGTTTATTTAACTCTCTTTAATGTAGCATAAAGGATTATAATACATCTTTGCATCATTAAAGCGAATATTCCACAGCATAAATAAAGTTAACACATCTTAAAATAATAATCTACAACACTAAGGTTCTAATGATTTTCCCTGAGTGCCAGTGGATCATCTTGTACCCACAGGGATTCACAAATTTGGGTTTTATCCATCTGAGACAGTAGAAAGCCACATTCCAGGGTAAACAGTGATAATTTTGAGATTCATATTTGGAACTCAGCTCAAGATTTGGAAATCAACTTGAGATTCTCACACAAAGGAGCTATACTCCTTTGAGAGAGGGGAGCAATCTCTGATATGGGGAGAGGGCAGGGTTGGGGGATGGGGGATTTGATGTGGGAGGGATGGGGGAGACTTTATTTCCCTATATAGAAGACAACGAGGTGGGAACACTTCATGAAACTTTCTCAGTGATAACAGAAACTTAATTTTTGTTTATTTTAAATTTTATTTAATTGCTTTTTTATGAGTAGATGGGTTTATTTCAGCAAGAAGTTTGAAATTCTTGCCTTAAGCAAGGGTACTACCATTCTTATATCAGGAACAAGTGATTTCTTATACTGCTGAATGTATAAAAGTTCTTGTCCTAGTGAGATTTCTATTGCTGTTGTGAACACCACAATCAAAAGAAGCTTGGGGTGGAACAGTTTATTTTGGCTCACACTTTGTAGTCTATCAATGTGGGAATCAATGTTGGAACTCAAGGCAGGAATCTGGAGGCAGGAGCTGAGCCAGGGACTCTAGAGGAACACTGTAAGTCAAAAGAATGCCTCTAAAGACTGTTCACAGGCCAATCGGACGGAGACTTTCCTTTACTGAGGTTCCCTCTTCTCAGGTAACCCTTGCTTTTTGTCAAGCTGATTAAAATCTGACTGGTTCAACACTATCAACAAACAGACTCACACCCTGACTATTGTGTTCTGTCTGCTGAATTAACTTCAACTTCTTCATCAGACTAGTCCTTCAGTTGGAGGAGGAGGGGGGAACATTGAAAAGTAATATATGTGCACTGAATCAGACTTTAATTATTTACATTTGTGCATGTGTGTGGTGTATATGTGTATATGTTGGTGGTTGTTTTTTACTCTTTTTTCTCTTTGGGGCCCACCTCACACCTTCCAAATAAATACACGGAGACTTATTCATTCTTATAAATGCCTGCCCTTAGCTTGGCTTGTTTCTTGCCAGCTTTTCTTAACTTTAAATTATCCTGTCTACCTTTTGCCTCTGGGCTTTAACCTTTCTCTATTTCTGTATTTCTTTTCTTTCCTTCTTATTTTGTGTCTGGCTGTGTGGCTGGGTAGCTGGTCCCTTCTTTTCTTGCTCCTTGATCTCTCCTCTCAGATTTCACCTCCTATTTATTCTCTCTGCCTGCCAGCCCTGCCTATCCTTTCTCCTGCCTTGCTATTGGCTGTTCAGCTCCTTGTTAGACCAATCAGGTGTTTTAGACAGGCAAAGTAACACAGTTTCACGGAGTTAAACAAAAGCAACATAAAAGAATGCAACACATATTTGCATCATTATAGCAAATGTTCCACAGCATAAACAAATGTAACACCTCTTAAAATAACATTCTATACAACATGTGTATATATTTGTGTTTGCATGTATGTGTGCAAATGCTTGTGTACATATATGTGGACTCTAGAGGTTGATGTCTGGTCTTACTCACTTTCCACCTTATGTGTTGAGGCAAAAATCTATTATTTGAACTTGGAGCCAGCTTGATGGGCTAATCCTCTGTCTCCTGAGATTACAGATGGGCCACCATGCCTGCCCAGCATTTACATTAGAGCTATGGATCAGAATTCTGTTCCCCACAATTACAGGGCAAATGTTTTACCCACTGAGGCATATATTTATATTTTGTTGAATCAAAATTGTGTATTTGACTTGCATTTTTAATTTTTAATATGAACAATTGCAAATATATGCAAAAGAAGCACTGTTTCAGCAATTCTCAACATTATTTTGGCAATGAAATATCATGCCAGTGTGTATGGGAAATAATTAAAGTTGGGAGGTGGTATCTAAGCCATGTTAAAGGCAAACTTGCCTCTCTATTGGCTACCAGAAAGAACTGTAGACTAAAGAAGCCAACAGCCAACTCTAGGCATCTTGTGGTAGAATAAATGTGACTGATTCTGGCCACCAGAGGGCAGATCGCCAAGAAAGAAAAGAAAGGCCAAATCTGTAGCCACCAAGATCTAGCTTCAGGCTCTGCCATCTCCAGAAAACTTACTTTCTCCTCAGTGTTGGAGGGGAGAAGGGAGAGGCATTGCTTTAAAACATAGTCACATATTTAGTTACCTGATAGTGTGTTGTTATCATATAGACTATCTTTCATGTTTTTAAATATATTTTATTATTTTAAGGGCATATATATACACACACACCTACATACATACATACACACACACACACATATATATATATATATAGATTATCAATCTATAAGATAACTATTTTAAAGGAAAATTGAAATATTTAGTATATTTATTTTTCCAATGGAACGACATGATGTTGGAGCTGGGGATGCAGCTCAGTTGGCAGTGTGTATCCTCAGGATGGACAAAGCCTAGGTCTGTCTCTAGCACAACACAGAAGCTGGTGTGGCAGTGCTGCATGTAATCCTAGCAGGAGAAGAAGACAGGGTCTACCCTGGATACACACTGTAAACATTCAGGGCCAGCCTGCCCCAAGAAATAAATGCTTTCTCCACTCACTTAAGTCTTTGTGTCTCTCTTAAAAATTCATTTTAGATCCATTTATTTTATTTTATGTGTGGGTGTTTTGCCTTCGTGTATATATGTACACCACAGAAGACAGAAGGGGTTCCTTGAAACTGGAGTTACTGATGGCTGTGAGCCACCATGTGGATGTTGGGAAATGAACTCATGTCCTCTGTGAGAGTAACAGGTACTCTTAACTGCTGAGCCATTTCTCCAGTCCCTCAATTTTGTTTCATAAATCCTGATGCAGTTCACCTTTAGACAGATGAATATCACCCATTAAAATTTTACACAGAGGGGCTGGAGAGATGGCATAGAGGTTAGGAGCAGGTGATGTGTGGGGCACACATGGGCTGCAAAGAGGGTGCCGAGAGAAATTCAGACAAATAGAGCTTAAGCTTTAAGGTGTTTACGCAGAGTGGATACAAATGGTGAGAAAGAAAGTTAGCTCAAGTTATTTATGCTAAGATAAGATACTAAAAAACAAGAGATAGTGTCAGGACATAAACAACTTGTAAATAGGGTAACCTTGAAAATGATTGGTTGGTTCCTTCACACCCTCCTAGGGTTTGGAGGTTTTCTGGTATAAAAGAAGCTTACTGCCCATCAATAAATGAGTTCTTGCTTGACTTGACTCCCCGCTGCGCCTGATTGTTTCCAGGTGAGAGGGAGGCTGGGGAACGGGCAGCAGTGCACACCTAAGTTCCCGGTGGGGCAGGTCCCCACAGTGATGTCCTTGTAGAGGACCCAGGTTCCCTTCCCAACTCCCAGTCAACAAGCCCTGGTTGTCTGTAATTCCAGTCCCAGGCTATCCAATGTTTTCTCTGACCTCCAACAGCAGCAGGCATGAACTCAGCATAATTACATACATGCAGGCATGAACTCAGCATAATTACATACATGCAGGCAGACACTCACACCATAACATTTTTTTTAACATAGAAATGACTTTAATTTATATATTTGTTCTAAGTGGATTTTAACCATTTTAAAGAACTATATTGTTTTTGTTTTTGTTTTTTTTGCAGAAAGAGCTTTAACTATCTTTTCTCACTTCTATTATTACTTATTTGCTTGTTTGTTTTAGGTTTTTTATTCAGGGTCTCCATATAACTGAGGCTGATGTCCATTTCACATATAGTTAAGGCTGGTCTTGTGTTGTTGCCTGTCCTGCCTCATTTCCCGTGTGCGGAGAGTAAGGCCTGGACCGTGATGCCTGGCTCCAGTTGAATACGATTTTATAGAAGTGTATTGGATTTTGTGGTCAGCATTCGATTGCTGTGTTTAATTGATTCTGTCAGGACTTCTTGCCCCCATCTCGGAAGTGCTGACACAGCAGGCTTGTGCTGCCGTGCCTGGTTTGTGATGCTAGGACCGAGCCCAAGGCTCTGTGCTTGCTAGGCAAGCACTCCTCCCCTGAGCTCCAGCCTTAGCCTCCCAGCTAGTTCTTAATTTTCTTGCTTGGCAACCCTATAATACAAAAAATATAAAATTTTTGTTTTGCCTTTATAATGTTTTGCCTTTTTTCATATGTCATCACATAGGCTAAAACGATTAGGTGATATGAAATATTTAATAATGATAAATAATACATTTTACCAGGTTCTGACTTTTTATTTGTAATCCTCCCTTTTGTTTAATTTTGCATAGTAATATTTTTTATTGATAATATAAATATTAAATTTTATTAGGTAACTTTTCAACATTTGCTTAAAAGATCATGTAATTTTTCTTAATAAGTTAATAAGAAATTAAGATTTTAAAAACTTTGAATGGGGTGTATGTGTGGATAAAACTGCTTACAAAAGCCCATGTTGTAAATGAAAATTCCACTGCTGGGTGTGATAATTTCACATGAAAATAATTTTTATTATTTAATAAGTTAATGTGTTTACTTTATTAATATATTTCTCTGTGATCAATTTTTCATTCTGGAATAAGTTTCTTTGGTCTAGGTTAAAGTTGTAATATATTACTAGATCATTTTTGCTAGTATTTTGTTTTGAGATTTATAAAAGTGGATCCTCCTTTTCAAAGTCTTTGATGTTCCACATCTCTGTTCGGTTAGACTGCCAAAGATCTGGAAAACATCAGTCATTTTTCTCTGTTTTGTGCTCCAGCATAATGATTTTATAATACAAATGCTCCTGAGGGACTTCCAAAATAATACTTATTTTTTGTTTGATTGTTTTTTTGAGACAGGGTTTCTCTGTGCAACATCCCTGGCCGTCCTGGAACTCCCTTTGTAGACTGCACTGGCCTCACAGAGCTTCTCTTACCTCTGCCTCCCAGAGCTGGGATTATAGGTGTGCACCACCACCCAGCTAGAATCCTATATCTTAAACATTTAAAGAGAATGTTTATATTCCAGCAGAGGTGTTTTAACCTTAAAGGGCTGTCAAATACAAGGTGTTTGTTTGTTTGTTTGTTTGTTTTTCTCAACACAATGTATTATAGAAACGCCTTCTAAAGCTACTGCAGAAGAGGATTTCCTGAGTGTGTTCTAGGTCACACTGTGCCACTCAGGAGACAAACACTTTCTTTCTCTTTGATGTCCTGATCAATTCAGGAAAAAAACAGAATAATACACCCAACATGTTATACCAGTTAAACGTGGCTGCATACATTTCTCTAGTACTGGTAGATGATATTCACAAGTCATTACATATCGTACCATCTGGTAGGTATTAATATTTTAAGGAAATTTTTTTAGGGGAAAAAGCAATAAGGAATTTGACACTAGAGACAACAGCCACTAGTTCTGCATCTTGTTTCTAGCAGTAATTTCTGCTTTTGGTAAAATTCAAAATGAATACTGTTGAGAAAGCTTAATTATGACCCTTCCACATGTAGCTGGCCTAGGATCGACCTTGTTTACCAGATCTTTCTGCCATGATGGGAATATGTTACTTGTATGTATCCAGTGAGCCTGTGTCCAGTGACTCCTTGGGATTTGAAATGTGGCTAGTGCAACTGAGGAGCTAAATTTTCTTCTTATCTGGCTCTAATTATTTTAAATGTAAATAGGTATATATAGCCAATGTCTACCTTATTAGCAAATTCAAAGCAGAAACTGCTTCAGGCCATAGGTGCGTTAAAATTATCTTTCACCACTAAATGTTCTCTTATCCAAAAACTTCACTGTCTGTATTCTGACACTGCAGAGTTACCATCACTCTGCTCAACAAAACGATTTAAGCTTGAGTTTTTCCCCTCTTTTTTTCAGATTTATTTTTGTTTCACGAGTGTTTTGCCTGCCTGCATGCGTGGGCACAACTTGTATGCAGTACCCGCAGAAACCAGATGATGTGGAGACTGCTAGAAATGCAGTTACAGACAGCCCTGTGGGATGCTGGGACCTCTGCTCTTAACTGCTGAGACATCTTTCCTGCTCCAGACATGCTTGGGTTTTTAAAACTTGGCTGAGGTTTGCAGGGCAAGGGTGGCTCAGGGTTGTCCTCTAACCTGTACATGCATGTGCACACTCACACATCACCTACACACACTTAGTGGTGGTAATATAGTCCTCTACATGCATGTGCACACTCACACATCACCTACACACACTTAGTGGTGGTAATATAGTCCTCTACATGCATGTGCACACTCACACATCACCTACACACACTTAGTGGTGGTAATAAATACAACCTTGGCTTAATGCTTGCCCTTTGAACCCCATCCTTCCATCACTCTGACTGTGTGTGTCTCCTCCACAGATATTTTTTTTATTAAATTTTTTCATTTACTTTACATATCAACCACAGTTTCCCCTCCCTCCTTCCCTCCCATTTGCTCCTCCTACCTCCTGTCTACCCTCTCCTCTCTGTCCACCCTCTCCTCTGTTCAGAAAGGGACAGGCCTCCCATGGGAGTCAACAAAGCATGGCATATCAAAATGAGGCAGGACCAAACTCCTCCCTGTATCGAGGCTGGGCAAGGCATCCCAGCACCGGGAAGCCAGCTAAGCACCAGGGACAGGTCCTGATCCTACTGTTAGGAGCCCCACAAACAGACCAAGCTACACAACTATCACACACATGCAGAGGGCCTAGGTCGGTCCCATGCAGGCTCACTGGCTGTTGGTCCAGAGTCTGTGAGCTCCCACTAGCTCAGCTCTGCTGTCTCTGTGGGTTCTCTCACCATGATCTTGACCCCGCTTGGCTTGTAGAATCCCTTCTTCCTCTCCCTCTCTTCAGCTGGACTCCTGGAGTTCTGCCCAGTGCTTGGCTGTGAATCTCTGCATTTGCTTCCATCGGTTAAAGACACTCCGATGACAATCAGGGCCGTCAACAATCTGATTACAGGAGGCGGCCAGTTCAGGCCCCTCATCACTATCGCTAGGACTCGTAGCTGGGATCATCCTTGTGGATTCCCGGGGTTTTTCCTGGCACCAGGTTTCTCCCTAACCCTCAAATGCCCCCCTCCCCATGAAGAAATCTCTTTCATTACTCTCCCCCTCCTTCCTGCTCCCAATTGGACCAACCTGATCCCTCACATTCCCATCCCCCCACCCCCATCCCCCCTTCCACACCCCGCCCCTAGTTTACTCAGGAGATCTCATCTATTTCCCCTTCCCAGAGGGATTCATGCGTCCCTCTTTGGGTCCTCCTTGTTACCTAGCTTCCACCCTCACACCTATTTTGCTATGTTCTTCCCTTGCTCACAGGCTTTCACTTCTTTCTGTCTTGGTAATTTTGCATCAACCTTACTGATTTTTTTCTAGTTTTTTTTTTTTTAATAAGGTAATTTGGTTTAAATACTAGACATGAACATCATGCCAAACATAATATGAATAAGTCTGTCAGTAAAATTGCCAAAGATGAAAAATATTAAAAAGAGATGACAAAAAATTAGTGAGAACCATGAGTAGAACCAGTTAGTACTTTGATATGAAAATTGCAGCTGTACATTGAACTGCTTTTCAAAAAGGAATCTGTTTCACTGAATCTATTACTGTAATTATGCTTTAAGCTTGCTAAAAATCTGCACTTCAATATACAACAGTTTTATAGATAGTGGCACATCCAATTCCATTGTTATTAAAATTTTAAGGTTTGGTAGTTGTATTGGGCAGCCATCTTGCATACTTTGCTCCTGTATGCAGTGTGGATGCATATTTTAAAAGTAGACAGTTTTCAATGACCTAGTAGTTCAAGGAATTATGTCAGTAAATTCTCTTTGGGTTAACGGATCCCAGAGTACTATTTTTAGAAATTGGTACAGCCATTCATTTAAAGCAAAACCATCTTTACAAATTTATCTTCTAAGTCGTAATTGTCAGTAGTTAGGAATAATGGTAGCTGCCCAACTACAAAAAGCCAAAAACTAATTTCAAATGAAATTATCTGTGACCAAAATGCAGAGAGCAAAAGTTTTAAAATATAGGGCTAGTTGAATGCTTAAAAATTCAATTTCAAGTTTGAAATATATTTTTTCTATCATGGAAAAAATCACCAACAGAGATGCCAAGTCTGGTGGTGGAGGCTGCTCTAGACAGAGCTGACCGTTCAGGAAGGCAGTAGAGGCACTTACTCACTCAGAGCAGAACCGAGCTGCTTAGGTTGGCGTTGTGATAAAATACAATTTTATTGTCTTGTTCTTCACCAGTTAACAATTTATAATGTAATTTAAGCTTGTATTTTTCCCCAAGGAACATATTTTGCAAAGAAATAATGTGAACACACAGGAAATAATGTGACCTGGGGCCAGTGAGATGGCTTGGCAGGAAAAGGTGGGTCACTAAGAAGCCTGGTCACATGAGGTCAGTCCTAGGCACGCTCCTGGTGGAGTGAGAGGTCTGGTTTCCTTAAATCGTTCTCTGACATACACATGCTCAGCCTGGTGATGTGTGTGTGCATATACACTAAAATAATAATAATAATAATAATAATAATAATAATAATAATAAATGTGATAAAAATTTAAACTAGTGTGGTGTTTAGGGAATCCTTTGCTATTTATTCTTTTTTTTTTAATTTGAGGATTTCCCACATGAGAGCCCTGATTTCATACAAGAGTACTATGGTGGTATTTTATTTGTACTGAAATGTGATTTTAATTGTATGTTAATAAATAAAGTTGCCCTGGGGTCAGAGCTATTAGAGCCATAGCAAGAGCGTGGTGGTTAGAAGAGCTAGTAGATTTCTGTGTGTTCAGGGATACAGCCAGCATTGGAGACATACGCCTTTAAGACCTGGAGGGCGGTACTTACAGGCAGTCATGTGTTTGGGTTTACAACCAATGAGAAGGCAGAACAGAAAGACTATTTAAAGACAGACACACAGGAAGTAGCTCTCTTTCGGGGAAGCTAGGAGCACTGCAGGAGGTAAGATTTTAGCTCTGAGCTCTGACCTCTTGGCTTTCTCTTTTACATTGGTTCTGTGTTTCTTATTTTAATAAGACAATTGGTTACATCTACAGAGTACATTATATTCGCATTATTTCCACTTCTCTTCCCCCTAGAATTCATATCCCCTTGTATATTAACTTTTGTTACACACACACACACAATTCAATGAATGATGCCCTTAAGAGCTGACTGACCATTTAGGATTGAGATCTCATTCCAGAAACAAATCAATTTCAAAGCAAATAAACTGGCTTGTCACCCCTCAGCAGCCATTGACTGCATTTTCATCTGGGATGGAACCTTGTTTTCCTTCATCTATGTTGACATGTTATGGAAGCCCAGCTGGGAAAAAGACTCCCATATTTTATGACAGGGTATTCTTGAGGAGTGAGGGATAAGAGATATTAGATAGAAGGATAGAGGGGAGAGAAACAGATAGAAACACAGGATAGCCTCAGGAGGGCCTGGATCATCATCCACTGGCCCCTCCTGTCTCTTCTAAAGGGCTATTTATAGGAATGCCAAGGGGTGGAACATTGCAATGCCAAGACTCCCCCCTTAGCTCAGCCAAGTGTAGACCCTTTCAATCACCTAGTTAACCATGCACATGGTCAAGCAATCCTCTAATGCAGCTCTGCTGGGTAAAGCAAGCTCAGATCTCACTAGGAAACCTCTGTGAGCCTTCACAATGCTCCCTTCTTGATATAATAAAGGGCTCCCTAGGCCCCACGTATAGACTGTGCCTGTCTTAGGTCATTCTTCTTGATTAATTTTACATACATACATTCAGGAAGCTATCAAGAAGAAACTTGCCCATCTTTGGCTCCCAGCTTCTGGCAAGAGGGTGTACAAAGCCGTACTCAGCTCTGGCCCAGATCCTTCCTAAAAGCTTGCAAACATCCACAGCAATCTCCATAGCTGCCACACCTCCCAGTAAAGGAGTAGAATGTAACAAAGATAGGATATCCCTTTTGGAGTGGGTCTAAGGTGACTACAGCAGTCTTAGCTGCACTAAGCCCTCTTCTAAACAGAAATAGAGAAAGAGTGGAAACTTTTAGAAAGAAGACATAAAAGCTCCCCTAATTATGACACCTTCACTTAAATTTGACTTAAATATGACACCAAAATTATATTTTGGGCTATTATAGAAATGTTCAAACATTACTATACATATTTACAACTAGCATGAATAAAACTTTGCTATACATGTTTACACTTTTTATCACTATACATATTTACACTTTTTACAAACTTACATTATACATATTTATACTTTTTACAAACTTATATTCAAAAGGAAACTCCACTATATGCATTTACACTTTTTACAGACTTACATTCAAAAGCTACTACTTTACAAACTACTAAAAAAGATTTCTTAACTGAACTATTATATTTTCTTTCAACAAGACAGAAAGTATGCAAATCATCTCTAAGTTTGGAGTTTATAGTCAGCTTTGATATCATTCTGAAAGTTTTCTTGAGATTTTGAAGTCAGAACCTAATTCATCAGTGGTTCTAAGCTTTATTTGGTAACTGAGGGTAAAATTCCCTCTTCTTAATTTTTTAAAGTTGCTTTTTAAGTTGCAAGATAGCTAGATTTTCTGGAGTTTGGTCCCCATCTGCAAAGCCGTCACTCTTTTCTGAATACATGCTTCCTTGTTCCCTGTGATATTTGCAAAGGCATCACTCACTGCAGGTTGTTGTTCAAAAGGCAAAAAACTTCTCGGATTATCCTCTTTGTCAAGGGTTTCAAAATGACTTGAGAAGTGTCATTAGCATTTTAACTGCCTTGTGACAGGCATCACTTGTTTCTCATTCTTCCATAGCAAATAATCCCCACCTGACAGGCAGGCTATTCTCCTGTTTCTCATTCCCAGGAGGCAAGCTAACAAAGCTTATGGGAAAAGATGGCATTTTGGGGATTTTAGGGGGCTATACTGGCAGTATTTCCTTTAGGCATTTTGCTGCTAAGTTGCCAGTAACATTTGAAATTTTTTTTTGTCCCAGTCTATCTGCCTTTTCTTTGGGCCTGCTTGCCTACAACACCTTGCTTTTATACATTACACTTCCCAAACTGCCTTTCTCTATAGCGTCACACTGTTATAAACTACATTACGAACAACATTTCTCAAGCTGCCTTTTGCATCTGCCACACTTCCGTTTCTGTTTACATGGTTTGTGTTTGTTCTGAAAATTAAGATCAAGTGAGCTGTTTTGCCACAGGCGGTTTCTGTTCTCCCTGAACTGGCATTGACAGGTGTCCTTCCTTCATCTGACATTTTTCCTGGAGTGAGCTGCATCCGCCCATGCACGCCTATGGATTGGCACTTGTTTCCCACCTTACCAGGTCAGTCAAGAAAATGAAAGCACTTGAAATAAAAGCCTTGTCAGCCTTTTCAGAGAGATTTTTTTCCTTGATAGCTCTCCTGTTTATCCTTGCTTGTCCCTTCCCTCAAGATGCAGATTCCCTGATGCCTTAGCCAAGGCTCAGTTTCTCTGCTAAGTGCTTTCTGTTCTGGGGGTGGAGGCTTGAGTCCCCAATATAGGAACTTAGATCCTGCCTCCCTTGTTGCAGGGAGGATTTCTAGGCCTCCATTGCTGCCTTCATGCCAGCAGCCCCTCCCTAGGTCCCACACCACCTCTGCTGTGGCTCCACCATTGGAGAAATGTCCCTGCTTGGCTTTCTGTCTACACTTTCTCAGCTGTAGGCTCTGGCCACAGGGGATTCTAGCTGCTGTTTTTCTAATACTGGCTTGAAGGAGAGTCAAGACTAGTGGAGAGGATTTGCCATATTCCAAGAGGATTTTTGTTATTTCTAGAGCAATTACAGGTGATTTTTCTCATTCTGATAGATTTTCCAGGTGAGTTTAATTTTGCCCTTACAGGAGGAAAAAAAAAATCCTTAAAAGCTTTCAGTTTTTTACTCATTTTTTCCAAGACTTCTGTTCCCTAAAGGTTACTCATTTTTTCCAAGACTTCTGTTCCCTAAACTTTGGCTTCATGGCCAATAGGAAACTAATTCATTTAATATATGGTGTTTTCATACAGTGGTGATGCCAGCAGAGTGAAGAGTTTTATTTTATTCACATCTACCTCAGGGAAAATTCTTTTCCTGCCACTCAGGGCTTAGATCTAATCTATCCACAGGCTAAAAGATTTTTCTACCTGTTTTCTTTTATCGTATTTTTTCATGACTCTGGTTCTTCCCAGTTTGTGTTTATAGTCGCATAGCTGGAGAATCAAGGACATAGCCCCTCTGTCTTTTTGCTTATCTTATTCTACCCTACCCTGTTTCTTTTTACCCAATATTCCTAATTCTACATTTATTCTAAATTTCTTCTTACACTATATTCCTATATTCTATCTTACATTTTTCCTTAATTTTTAAATATAGAAATTAAGAGAGAGAGAGAGAGAGAGAAAAGAGCCGGGTGGTCGTGGTGCACGCCTTTAATCCCAGCACTTGGGAGGCAGAGGCAGGCGGATCTCTGTGAGTTCGAGGCCAGCCTGGGCTACCAAGTGAGTTCCAGGAAAGGCGCAAAGCTACATAGAGAAACCCTGTCTCGAAAAACCAAGAGAGAGAGAGAGAGAGAGAGAGAGAGAGAGAGAGAGAGAGAAAAGAAAGAAAGACCTAGTTAGAGAGAGATACTCACTGCAGCTTCACTTTTAACTTTGGCATTCAGCTGCCTTACTAAACTCCCAAGAATAAAATACCATCACCTTTATTTTTAATTCACTATTGGGCATGCCCCCTTACACCCATGACACCCCCTAGGACTCCTTTTGCCAAGTCCCTGTCCCTGTTCCTGGTGCCATTTGTGGAAGCCCAGCTGGGAGCCCACCTCCAACATTTTATGACAGGATACTCTTGAGGAGAGAGGGATAAGAGACATTAGATAGAAGGATAGAGGGGAGAGAAACAGGTAGAAACACAGGATAGCCTCAGAGGGCCTGGATCATCATCCACTGGCCCCTCCTGTCTCTTCTAAAGGGCCATTTATACGAATGCCAAGGGGTGGAGCAAAAGACCTCCCCCTAGGTCAGCCGAGTGTAGACTCTTCCAATCACCTAGTAACCATGCACATGGTCAAGCAGTCCTCTAATGCAGCTCTGCTGGGTAAAGCAAGTGCAGATCTCACTAGGAAACCTTTGTGGGCCTCCACAACATATCAACTGATGTGGTCTTTGCAGATCTTATGCAAACAGCCATATCATTAAGAGTTTATAGAAGCAACATTTCTTAAAAAGAGAGAGATGTAGGGGGAATATAATTCTTAGTTTTGAGTACAGTTTGGGCTGTAATCTCATCAATAAGTCAACAAAACAAAACATTCTATGCTGTGGAATAATCCTCTTGTATACTGAAAAGATTTGTCACTTTAATTGGTTTAATAAAATGCTGATTGGCCAATAGTCAGACAGGAAGTGTAGGTGGGGTGACCAAACTAAGAATGATGGGAAGAGGAAGGACAGAGAAGGAGTCACAAGTCAGATGCAGAGGAAGCAAGATGAGAATTTCTACTGAAAAAGGGTACTAAGCCATGAGGATAAACATAAATAAGAATTATGAGTTAATTTAAGTGTAAGAGCTAGTTAGTAATAAGCCTAAGCTACTAGCTGAGCATTTATAAGTAATATTAAGCTTCTGAGTCAATTATTTGGGAAGTGGCTGCCAGATATTTGAGAGTTGCTGATGGGAGATAAACTTCTGCCTACAATTCTACACCATTCAAACAGAAAGAAAACTTTCATTTTGTCTTGTGTTGCTTCTTGTTGGTTTGAGCTGGAGTCTTCTCTATGCTGCTCAGGTGAAGTAACTCCAGATCCTCCTGAGTGTCTGTGGTGTTGGGCATACATAACTGCATTTGGCTTAGAAAGAGATTTGAATTCTGGAAAATGGTTGCAAAGGTGTTGAGAGAGCTAAAAGAGAAGCATTGATAGGAAGACACACCTGCTACCAGGCAAGCATTCACGTCTCAAGGTTCTGTGTGACTGGTGCAGGAGCTCCACATTCAGAGAAACACTTTATAGCCTGTATGACCTGTGCTGAGACACCGCTGCCACCATGGCATGCCACAATGTTTTCTTCTCCAACTGGTAACTCTCCTTTTGTTTCAGACACAGTCCAGCACAAAAAGAACCCTGGCCCAGCAGTTTTCTCACACTGCAGCTAGCTTTAGTAATGACTGGGCTGTGCCAAAGCTTTACAAGTTGGGAAATATTTTGAATGAAGCTTATGATTAAAAGGGCCTAAATCAGTGCCTCCTGCATGTGTGCACGCGTGTGTGTGCACGCGCGTGTGTGCATGCGTGTGTGTGTGTGTGTGTGTGTGTGTGTGTGTGTGTGTACATACACCCTCATCTGTGTATGCATCTATGGAGGCTAGAAGTGAACTTCAAGTATCTTCCTCTCTCACTCTCCACCTTAGTTTTTGAGGTAGGACGCTATGAGATGGTCCTTCTGTATGCTGTGAGTGTGTATGTCTCTCATTGGTTGATAATAAAGTTGTTTTTCCTATGGCAAGACAGGATGAGGTTAAGCAGAAGAATCAAACTAGAACTCCGAGGACTTTTAGAGGGGCAGAGTCAAGACAGATGCAATGTCTTCATGAAGTGGTACTTACCTTTACCCTAGGCATTATATTCTGATACCCCAGTTTCATTTATTTTCATTATTATATGCAAATTAAAACCCACCTGAACTGATCCCACAATTTACTAGTAGATCATAGCCTCACCTGAGTAACCTGAGTATTACTCAACTGAGTAACCCTACAGGGTCAAAATGTAAACTTTCTGATAGAATATTTTTCTGTTTTATTTTTCATGGAATCCTAACCATTCATCCATAATACATATAACATGATTTCATTTAAAACTTTCTTTTAAATGTTTGTTCATTTAAATATCTTTATTAATATGACAAAATGTATTCATTTGTTCAAAGTAAACCTTGGACCCATGACAGTTTGGAAATCAAGCTTAATGTCAAGAAAGGCTTCTCAGCAGTGAGAGGGCACACTCCAGAGACAAGTTTCAAACACGTTGTCATCAGATTGAGTTCTGCTTTTCTATTACTTAGTTTGCGCATTTCTCCTTTTTATTTTTAATATTTCCCCTTTTGTGTCTAGGAAATTATTTGCTTTTTCGCCTATATTTTAGGCTCATTTATTGCCCCCCCCCCCCCAGTCTCTCTGGCTACTATTTGTAGTTGGAGTGTTATTTAAAAAATTTGTTTTGTTTCAGTATCCATCCATTTTGTATATGGGTCCAGGAGATTTTCAAAGAAAGTTTTCTGTTTAAAATTATGTCTGTTATAATTTAGCTAGCTTTCTAGAGGTTGGTAATGAGTGAATTTTGAGATTATAAATTATTTTTTGCTCTGTTATGCTGAGAAACAAATATGCCCCCCAAATCACAGTGATTTGAAAACAATAAAAGTTCACCAGTCATTTGTTGTGAATATTGGTTAAGGTTCTGTTCCCAAATCTGCATTCTAGCATGTAGGCTGAAAGAGCAGCCGGTACAGAGGAGATTCCAGCCAGCTCTTAGCGATACCACAGGCGCCTCTCACACGGCTTCTTTTCGAATATGGGATGTACATCCAATCTACACACATTCCGGAGGCCAAAGAAAGTCAAATGCTAATCTTTTTTTTTTTTTTTTTTTTTTTTTTTTTGGTTTTTCGAGACAGGGTTTCTCTGCGTAGCTTTGCACCTTTCCTGGAGCTCACTTGGTAGCCCAGGCTGGCCTCGAACTCACAGAGATCCGCCTGCCTCTGCCTCCCGAGTGCTGGGATTAAAGGCGTGCGCCACCACCGCCCGGCATGCTAATCTTTTTAATAGATTTTTTTCATACACTACATTCTGATCATGGTTTCCCCTCCCCCAGCTCCTCCCAGGTCCTCCCCACCTCCCTACATCCGCACCCTTTTTTTCTCTCACTGGAAAACAAGCAGACATCCAAGAAATATATTAAGAAAGGTCAGCTAATAAACAAACAACAGGACCAAACAAGCCAACAGAAAAGACAGCCCAAAAAAAGCACAGGAAACACAGAAGCGGAGACACATACATTTATTTGTACACACAGAAATCCCATAAAAACACAGAACTGGGAACCATAGTATGTGAGCAAAAGACTTGTAGAGTTAGAAATGAAAGCTCCACAAAGCATTATGATCCCAAAACATCTAATATAATTGAGTACATTTTCTGCTCTCCTGCTGCTGCTGGGCTTGGCACCTGCCCGTAAGTGTGGTTTGTGTTGCCAGTCAAACTCTGTTGGAGAAAACTAATTTTTCCTTTGTGAACAGTTACCAGTTGGAGATAGCTTCTGGGTTAGGGATGGGGACTTGTGTCCATTTCTCCCCCTCAGTGTTGGGACCCCATCTGGTTTGGACCTACGCAGGCCATGTGCTACAGCCTGCGAGTTCATATGTGCATCAGTCCTGTTGTATCTGGAAGACACGGTTTCTTTGGTGTCTCTCATCCCTACTGCCTTGTCTTCCGCAGAGTTCCCTGAGTCCCAGGCATATCTTGCAGGCAGGTCACCATTGTGGAGCTAGGAGTTTGTAGCTGGGTTAGTGTTTACCTTTCTTCTCTAGAGTACCTTCCAGTACCATGAACACTAGAGAGCAAAGGTAAAGGCTCTCAGTAGACACTTGGCTTTCCGATGTCCAGTGAGTTACACAGATGTTTCTTCAGCAATAGGGCCTTACCTTCAGTTTTTGGAGAGCAAACAATAGCCTTGGCAACAGCCTGAATTATTTGTAGGTTCCCTTGGGGCTTCTTTGGCCAATAGCTTGATTAAATGTAACCCATTCCTGGAATTAGAGGCTTCATTTGGTGAAAGATGTCTAGTTGGGGCTTTGTCGCCCCCATTATTTGGTGATTCCATTTAGATTTCTTTCATGTGTGTATTTTTAAGAAACTTCTTGTGGTGGTTTGAAAGAAAATGACCCCCAAAGGGAGTGGCACTATCAGGAAGTGTGGCTTTGTTGGAGTAGGTATGGCCTTGTTGGAGGAAGTATGTCACCATGGGGGTGGGCTTTGAGGTCTCATATATGCCCAAGTCATGCCCAGTGCCTCAGTATACTTCCCAATGCCTTATGCTTAAGATGTAGCCAGCACTATGTCTGCCTGCATGCTGCCATCCTCCCCACCATAATGATAATGGACTGAACCTCTGAACTGTAAGCCGACACCTCAATTAAATATTTTCCTTTATAAGAGTTGCCATGGTCATGGTGTCTCTTCACAGGAATCAAAGTTATTTGTTTTCTTGATGTCCTTTTGTTTTTAAAGTTCTTTATATATTTTAGATATTAGCCTTCTATGAATAAAAGTCTTTTCCCTGGCTGATAGGCTGCTGCTTTGTCTGAATGATGGTGTCCTTTATCTTACAGAAGATTTTTAGTTTCATGAGGTCCCATTTATTCATTGTTGATCTTAGTGCCTGCAGTGAGCAGTGTCCCATTCAGAAAGTCTCCTGTGCCCATGAGTCCAAGGACTTTCCTCGTTTGCCCTTCTATCAGATTCGGTGTCTCTGGCACTTTGTTAAGGTCCTTGATCCATGTGGAGCTGAGTTCTGTGCAGGATGGTAAGTATGGATCTATTTTGATTCTTGTTCACAGAGCCCTCCAGTTTGACCAGCACAATTTGTTGAAGATGCTGTCTTATTTCCAGTGTGTATTTCTGGCTTCTTTATAAAAAGTCAGGTGTCCTTATGTATGTCTGGGTCTTCAGTTCTGTTCCATTGAACAATATGTCTGATTTTTTTTTTTTGCCAGTACTGTACTGTTTTTATTACTATCGCTCTGGAATACAGTTTGGGATTGGGGATAATGATACCTCCAGCAGTTCTTTTATTATTCAGAATTGTTTTAGCTATCTTAAGTTTTTTGTGTTTCCATATGAAACTGAAAATTGTCTTTTCAATTTCTGTGAAGAATTGTGTTGGAATTTTAATTGCATTGAATCTGTAGATTGCTTTGGTAGGATGGCCATTTTTACTATGTTAATCCTAAAGATCCATGTGCATAGGAGAGCTTTCCATCTTCTGATATCTTCTTCAATTTCTTTCCTAAATGTCTTCAAGTTTTTATCAGACAAGACTATCAACTGCTTGGTTAAAGCTACCCCAAGACATTTTTTTAGGCCACTGTGAAAGCTGTTGTTTTCCTGATTCCTTTCTTAGTCTGTTTGTCATTTGTACTGATTTTTCATGTTAATTTTGTGTCTTGCTAATTTACTGAAAGTGTTTATCAGCTGTAAGAGTTTCCTGGTGGAATTTTTAGGGTCACATATGTCATCTGCAAATAAAGATACTTTGTCTTCTTCCTTTCCTTTTTGTATCCCCTTGATCTCCTTCCGTGTTTTTGTTTCTGTTGCCCTCTTTGTATCTTAAGAATGAATGGTGGCTGTGGGTTGCCTGGTAGGGAGTGTTTCTGAGTCCCTGCCAGGTGTGACCACTAGGGGTCCCCAAGTAGAACATGTTTCTAGGTATTGAGGGTTGATGCAAAGAATGGGGATGGTCTAGAAGGGGTAGGGGCTGAAATGGTCCATAGGAAGGAGCAAACCTGGGTTTACCTCAAGGTTTGGTAGAGTCTGTAGAGGGTAGAGCCATAGTAGGAGGACAGATCCTTGCAGGTGGTCTGCTATAGGACTGGGGATGAGACTGGGGAATTAGAAGTGGGGGCTAGAAAGGAGAGTTAAGATCGCCTACCTAATTCCCAGGCCAGCATGGCCAGTGGGTTCCCAGATAGGGACTCATATGCTAAACTTGACAAGTGGTTTGATAAGCACAGTTCTTTCCTAGGGAGGACAGCAAGCAAAGGACCTCCCAGAATGCCACCTCCAGACAGTTTGTCCTTGCATCTCTGTCAGTTCTTATGGTCAAGTGTCACTTGTAGATGTTTCCAAAGGAAATGAAGTCAGTATACCAAAGAGACACTGAGACTTCCTTGCTTTTTGTTGTGGTTGATGGGGTGAAATAGACTGACAGCTGCCTGTTGAACTGGGCTCCAGGCAGATCCCTGCATGTCTCCTTTGTCAAGTTGATTAGTGCAGAAATAAGAGTAGAACATTATTACTAGAAAGATTCTAGAGAGATTGGAAGTGTAATTTAAGAAGGGGAGGGCCATGTTCTAGGTGAAAGACTAAAAAGATGTTTCTGTTAAATGATGAGTGGAGAAAGGACATGTAGTACATTTGCACTAAGGAATTTATTGTTTTGTGTGATGCAGAGAATAGCCATATTTCAGTTTTGAATGAGTGAGTTCAAGTATATAGCAAGCCAAAGTAAAATACTACATAACAAGATATACAGATAGTAGATGGATAGATGATAGACAGATAGAGAAAAACATCAAATAGGGTATTCAAAACATCTAACAGAAGCCCTGCTGAGGCAGTCACTGGAGCTCCTGACAGGAACAGAGTGCCCCTTTGGTGAGGCTTAAAGTAAAAGAACAAATAACAACACATAGAGATAACATCACCAAATTGAGCATTCACAACATTCAGCAGAAACTGACTGGTGAAGTTGAGGGAGCCAGATGAAGTTCCCAACTTGCTTTCTTACCATGGATAAGTTTCTCATGGATGAAGTTTTGACTTCTTTTTTTCCACTGTAGGCATGTTTAAAATTTTTATTTACCTTTATATGTATGAATGTTTGGTTTGCAGGCATGTGCATTCACCAAATGCATGCCTGGTGGCCAAGGAGGCAAGAAGAGGACACGTAACTGGAGTGGTAAACAGTTGTGAGCCACCATGTGGGTACTAGGAACCTCGTTCAGCTTCTCTGCAAGAACAGCAAATGCTGTTATCTGACATCTTCCCAGGCCCTCAGCTCTAAGCACTTCCATATCATGGAATAAACAGTAGCAACATCTGTGGAAACAGTTCATATTCCAGCTGTTCTCAAAGACATGATACTTTTATTCTGTTTTATTGTTCTCTTCCCCTCATTGCCAAAATTAAGGGATTCAGACCATCTCCAGATAGGGAGGACACTTAGAGAAAAAATGCTGGGATATGAAATGGAAGACAGATAACCCTTCTTCAGAGTCAGCTTCTCAGTTAGTTCAAACCACACACAACAAATTTACTAATTTACTGTACATTACAATTATTTATTCATAAAAAGTATGTCATTTGTCCCAACATTGATAGAACTGAAGGTTGTTAAGTGAAATATATGAAATATAAAAATTAAGTGCATCAGAACAGAGTAAAACAATGTACCAGAGTGCTGGATGCAGTGACTCATAACCTGTAATCCCAACCTTTGGGAAGTGGAAGCAGGAGAATAAAGTTCAAGGTCACCCTCAGCTGCATAGTAGGGTCAAGGCCAGCCTAGGCTACAGGGAATTCTGTCTCAAGTAGCCAAAACAAAACAACAGTGGTTACCAGAGACTGGGGAGAGTGTGATGGGCAGGGAGAGAAGGGAAAGTCAGCGCGTGGGTACTCAGCTGCAGGTGGGAGAGATAAGATCCACTGTGCTGCTGTGCAGTGGGTCACAGTCATGCACACTATCTGCTGTTTATCTAAAAAAAAAAAAAAGTAAATGAAAGAGTTTCAAGTGTTAGTTTTATCATAAAAAGGTGATCAGGTATCAGAGGCACTACCCTCTCAAGGGTTAACGCATCTCTTACATGAGTAGTTGGGACAGTGAACTATAAAGGCTGGTTACCATGGGAGCAGGTTGCTATAAAAGGGATTTGGCTTCTAGAGTAGCTTTGTCCCATGTGTGCTCTTCTGTATGTATTATTCCACCATGCTGAGATGCAGACAGAAAGACCTTGTGATGGTTTGAATGAGGTGTCCTGCATTAGCTCTGGCATTGGCATGTTTGGGCCCCAGTTAGTGGTATCCCCAGTTAGTATGGCCTTGCAGGAGGAAATATGTCACTGGTGGGTGGACTCAGAGGTTTCAAAAGACTCATGCCATTTTGAGTTCACTCTCTCAGCTTCGCCTGCCATTTGAGATGTGAGCTCTTGGCTATTTCTCCAGCTGTTGTGTCTGCTTGCTGCCATACTTTCCTGCCATGATGGCGATGGACGTTTATCCCTCTAGAACTGTAAGCCCCACATAAACCCTTCCTTCTAGAAATTGCCTTAGTCATAGTGTCTTAGCACAGCAATAGAAACTAAGATGGCCTTTGTAGAAGCTAGCCAATGAGACCACCAAAACTGTGAAATGGGGGAGGAAGACAGCTCAGCCAGTAAAATGCTTCCCCATAAGCATGGCAATCTGAGTCTGATTCCCTGAACTCAAGTAAAAAAAAAAAAAAAAATCAGGCATGGTGATGCATGATTAAAATCCTAGCACTGAGAGGTGGAGAATCTGATGAGGTGGGGCTCGGTAGCTAGTCAGTCACACCTAACTGGTGAGCTCCAGGCCAAGGGAGGCCTAGTCTCAAAGGAGTTTGATGGCATTTCTGAGGAGGTTGCCCTTTCCTCTCTCTCTCTCTCTCTCTCTCTCTCTCTCTCTCTCTCTCTCTCTCTCTCTCTCTCTCTCTCACACACACACACACACACACAAACAGGTTTTTATTTTTATTTACAACCTGACCACAGTTTTCCTTCCCTCCTTTCCTCCCAGTCCCTCTGCCCATCCCCTTCTGTTCCCACCCACCCTCCATCCTCTCCTCTGCTTCTGTTTAGGAAAAAGCAGCTCTCCCATGAGTATCAACAAAACATGGCATATCAAGTTACATTAAGACTAAGCACTTCCACATGCCTAAGCCTGGGCCAAGTGACCTAGTATGAGGAGCAGGGTCCCAGAAGCCAGTAAGAATCAGAGACAGCCCCTGCTCCCAGTGTTAGGAGTCCCACAAGAGGGACTGTAACATATTTGCAGAGTGCCTAGGTCAGTCCCATGCAGGCTCCCTGGTTGTCAGTTCAGTCACCGTGAGGCCCTATGAGCCAAGGTTAGTTGATTCTATGCATTTTCTTGTGGTGTGCTTGACTCCCTTTGGGCCCTCCTTGTTACCCAGCATCTGGGTCTGTGGATTGTAGCATGGTTATCCTTTACTTTATAGCTAATATCCACTTATACGTGAGTACATACTATGTTTGTCTTTCGGGGTCTGGGTACCTCATTCAGCATGATTTTTTTCTAGTTCCATCCATTTGCCTGCACATTTCATGATGTCATTTTTTAACAGCTGAGTACTACTCCAGTGTGTACATGTACCACATACAAAGAGTGAGGCCTAGAACTAGAGGGCATTTTAGGGGCAATCTGGAAAGAGTACAGTAGAAGCTGCCACAGGTCTATGAGGGTGGCCCTAGCAAGGACTCCTCGTAGTGAGGCACATGGAGCCTGAAGCGGCCATCTGTAACCAGGCAACTTGCAGTAGTGGGACTTGGAAGCCAACCTTGCCACAAAACCTTTGACTCACAACTTGTCCTGCCTGCAAGATGCTGGGGCAATGGAGGTACAGAACTTGTGGAAATGGCCAACCAACGACTGGTCTAACTTGAGGCCCTGCCATGAAAGGAAGCCCATTCCTGACACTGCCCAGATGATCAGGAACTGGAGGCTGGATAGCCCAGAGACCTAGGATAGAAAAAGAAAAAAAATCAGTGAAATGATTCCTAATGATACTATTACATACTCATGAATTGGTGCATAGTCCAGTCATCACCAGAGAGGCTTCCTCTGGCAGCTGATGAAAACAGATGCAGAGACCCATAGCAAAACATTAAGAGCAGAGAGAGCCCAAATTGGAGATGTCCACTGAATTTCTTCCCTTAGAACTTGGAAAACTCTGTGGAAGAGGAAGAAGAAGAATCAGAGGGGTCGAGGACACCAGGAGAACACAGACCACAGAATCAACTAAGCAGGCCTCATGGGGCTCATAGAGACTGGAGGGGCAATCATGGAGCCTATATAGTACATACATACATACACACATACACACACACACACACACACACACACACACACACACACACACACACACACACACGATCCTCTGCATATGTTATGGTTGTGTAGCCTGATATTCATGTGGGACCCCTAACAGTGGGAGGGGGAGGTGTCTCTGAGTCTTATGCCCACTCTTGGGACCCTTTTCCTCCTACTGGGTTGCTTCGTCAAGCCTTGATATGAGGGTTTGTGCCCAGTCTTATTGTAACCTGTTATGCCGTGTGCAGCTGATATCCTGGGGAAGGCTACTCTTTTCTAAATGGAAATGAAGAGGAGTGGATCTCAGGGAGAGGAGAGGTGGAGGGAAGGGGTTGGAAGGAGTGGAGGGAGGGGAAATTGTGATTGGGATGTATTGTATGAGACAAGAATAAAAAAAAAAGAAAAGAAAATGCAAGTTGGACCCATGTAGCTGGAGTTTTCTCCAGTCCCGCCCGGGCCCACAGCCATTCAGACCCAAGTAAACACACAGAGGCTTATATTAATTAAAACTGTATGGCCTAATGGCTCAGGCTTCTTGCTAGTTAGACCTTACATCTTAAATTAACCCATTTCTATAAATCTATACCTTTCCACGTGGCTCATTGCTGGTAACGTTACATCTTGCTTCCTTTGTGTCTGGCTGGTGACTCCTGACTCAGCCTTCCTCTTCCCAGAATTCTCCTCTCTCTTTGTCCTGCCTATACTTCCTGCCTGGCTACTGACCAATCAGCACTTTATTTATTAAGCAGTCAGAGCAACACATTCACAGCATACAGAGCGCTATCCACAGCAGACCCATCCCCCCCAAAGGTGAGCTAGATAAACCTCTTTATTTTACAAAGTCCCCAGTCTTGGATATTTCATTATAAAAACACAAGAGACTAAAGCAATCATCAGTGTTCTTTCTACTAAATCATTCTAATCACTGTTAAATATGCTGTAGTATTTCCTATTTGAGCAAGAAAGTCCTTTATTATTTCAACATCCCTTCTACTCAGTACCCTGCTCATCAGTTCTGTACTACAAAAGTCCTCTGAAGCCTATACTATGTTTCCATTTTATCTTTTCTGATTTTCTCCTGAACCCATTTCAGTCAGGCCTCATTCACAAAAACAGCTTTTGTCAAATACTCAATGTCCTCCACGTTACCCAATCAAGAATCAGTTTTCCATACCTTTCATGTAATCCCTCTGCAACAGTTTATCATTGTGATTTAAATAAGAAACATCTCCCCATAGACTCACATATTTGAGCACTTATCTCTAATTGGTGTAGCTGCTTAGGAAGGATATGCAACTTTGGGGGTTGGAGCCTTGCTAGAGGATGTATGTCGCCAGAAGTAGTGTTTGAGGGTTTATAGCCTTGCCACACTTCCACTTCTCCCCCTCCTTCCTCCCTCCTCCCTCCCTCCTCCCCTCCTTCCTGTGTGTGGATGAAAATGTGACTAACCAGCTTCCTGATCCTGCCATGCTAATTGCCCTGGCTTTTGCCATGCTTTTTCTTGCCATGTTTGACCCATTCCTCTGGAACCATAAGCCAAAATGAACCCCCTTTCTCCTTTAAGTAGATTTTGTGAAGATATTGTGTCACAGTAACTGAAAAGTTGCTAATACAGACTAATACATACTTTATTCCAGTCCTGGCTCATATGGCACTCTATCAGAGAGGATTTTCTGATCATCTTGGTTTGAATAGCCTTCCCCTACCTATAGTACTCATAACTACCTGATATTGTTTTATCTATCTTGCCAAGACATAGTTACACATTACACAGTATACTCCAATCACACTCACGCTCCTTTGGTCCACTTGTCCCTCTTCCCATCCTGTTTTGGTTTGCTGTTTTAGAAGATGACCTTGAGCTTCTGTTTCCCTGCCTACACATCCCATGTGCTACGATTGTGGGCATGTGCCACCACACCTGGCTTTGTGCAGTGTTAGGGACAGAACTCAGGGTTTTGTGAATGCTAGACAAGCACTCTACCAAGTGAGCTATATTCCTAGCCCCTCCATTTGAATCTTACTTAGAATAAAACAACTATAAAATGGCATTTTTGAGATAATTAGGGCTATTCAAATACAGGCTAGGAATTAGATGATACTAAAGAGTTATCCTGTTTTGTTAGATAATGGTATTTATGTGAAGAAATGAAAAGTCCTTGTGCATGAAAGATGAAAGGAAGTATCTGTTAGTAAACTGACATAATGCTTGAAATTTCCTTTATTCAAGGGTGAGTCCAGGATGTTTGTCTTGAGTGACTGGGAGAGCAGAGCTGCTCTTTGTAGAGAGTTTTGAAGACTATGGGAAGAAGCAATTTTTCAGAGGTGGAGAGTAGGATAAAATAATAGGTTTGGTTTGCACATGTCAAGTTTGAGATGTATGTAGATACCCAAGTAAAGACATTGAGTAAGCATTTGTATATACCAGTTTGAAGTTCAAGAAAGATAAACATCTGTGAGTCATCACAGATACAGGATATTCAAAGTAGTGAGATTGGTGAGAACATACAGGAGATCAAAGTCATCATCTTCTTCTTTTCCTTCTTCTTTTTCAAAAAAAAAAAAAGAAAGAAAGAAAAAGGGTCCAGGGAGATAGCTTAGTGTGGGAAGTGCTTGCTGTATAAATATAGAGATCTGAGTTCAGATCACAACCTGGGGGAGGTGGAGACAGAAGGATCCTTGGGTCTTCTGGCAAGTCAGTTAGCCAAATAGGCAGGCAAGATCCAGGTTCAGTGAGATAATCTGTTTCAAATAACCAGGTAGAGCCTGGTGATGCACACCTTTAATCCCAAGAGGCAGAGGCAGGCAGATCTCCATTAATTCAAGGCCAGTCTGGCCTACATAGTTCCAGGCTAGCTAGGACCATAGTGAGACCCTGTCTCAAAAAACAGAAAAAAACAAATAAGGTGGAGAGTAGTTCAGGAAGACACTAACATCAGCCTCTGGCCTCCATGCTCATGCATATGTATGTGTGCCTACACACACATGAGTACACACATGCACACACGAATCTTATGATGGAAGGAGGGAAATCCAGATGACTCAGTGGGCAAAGGCATCTGTTGCCAAGCTAATGATGCAAGTTCTATCCCAGGATCCATATGATAGAAGAAAAGAGGCAACTCCTGGAAGCTGTCCTCTGACTTCCACATGTGTGCTGTGGCATATATGCACTCCACACAAATAAATAACAACAATAACAGAATTAAAATAAAGAAAGAAGAGCCAAGCTTACTGTCTTAGGGTTTCTATTGCTGAGAAGAGACATCATGACCACAGCAACTCTTACAAAGAAAACATATAACTGGGGAGTGGCTTGCTTACAGTTCAGAGGTTCAATCCATTATCATCATGATGGGGAGCATGGCAGCGTGCAGGCAGATGTGGTGCTGGCTACATCTTGACCAGAAGACAGCAGGAAGTCAACTGACTGTCACATTGGTTGTAGCTTGAGCAAGAGACCTCAAAGCCTGCCCCTACAGTGACACACTTCCTCCAACAAGACCACACCTACTAAGAGTGCCACTCTTTTGGGGGCCATTTTCTTTCAAACCACATATTCCATTCCCTGGCCCCCAAAGGCTTATAGCCATATCATAATGTAACTTCAAAAGTCCCCATAGTCCATAACAGTCTCAAACTTGTTTCAAAGTCCAACGTCTCTTCTGAGATGAATGACAATCTTATAACTGTAATCCCCCTGTAAAAAAACAAAATCAAAAAGCAGAACACAGAGCTGTCTCCCAGCCCTTCTCTGAGAGTCCAGTTGGTGGGAAAGTCCACAAGACAGCAGAGTTAGAAGACAGGATTCTGAGGAGCCTGTCCTGGTGAGAACCCAGAGAACTGCTGCCACCTTCACAGCAACCATGGGAGAGAATGCTGAAGGTGATCAGGTCAAGGAGAATCTGATTGAACTGAATTGTCACTTCACATGGAAACTGTTGGAAGACTTTGACATACCTGATTTGGAAATGAGGATCTCTGAGGAGCTTGAGTTTCTAGACAGCAAAAACCAAGTGGGGATGTTCAACCTCAGGACCTATGTGAATCACCTGAAAGGCCAGCATGAGGAAGCCCTGCAGAGCTTGAAAGAAGCAGAAGCCTTGATCCAGGGAGAGCAGGTGGGCCAGAGAAACCTGGTGACCTGGAGCAACTGTGCCTGGGTGCATTACCACATGGGCAGCCTGGCAGAAACCCAGACCTACCTGGACAAGGTGGAGAACACTCGCAAGGAATTGGGCAGTTCATTCCCCTATAATATGGAGCATTCTGAGACACAATATGAGATAGGCTTTGTCTATCTGAAGAGTGGACGAGACAATTATAGACCAGCCAAGGCCTGCTTTAAAAGAGCTCTGGAAGAAGATCCTGAAAACCCTTTATACAACATTGGCTATGCAGTTGCAGCCTATCACACAGACATTCATGATGATAATATCTCTCTAGAACCACTAAGGAAGGCTGTCAGGTTAAATCCAAAAGATCCGAATATTAAAGTTTATCTTGCGCTGAAGCTTCAGGATTTAGGAGAAGCAGCTGAAGCAGAAACACACATTGAAGAAGCCCTCAGTAGCATATCCTGCCAACACTATACATTTCGATCTATAGCCAAGTATTACCGAAGGAAAGGCTGCCTAGACATGGCTTTCCGTCTGCTACACAGGGCCTTGCAGGAGTCACCTGCCTCTGGCTACCTGCATTACCAACTAGGGCTCTGCTACCATAGACAA
The DNA here is from genome assembly GCF_049852395.1 of Peromyscus maniculatus bairdii. Taxonomy (NCBI): domain Eukaryota; kingdom Metazoa; phylum Chordata; class Mammalia; order Rodentia; family Cricetidae; genus Peromyscus; species Peromyscus maniculatus. The sequence goes on from NC_134861.1 coordinate 31,474,452, forward strand.
GTGATGCAACTGAGAACATCCACTTGTAAGCCAGCCCAAAGGCATGCAGCACAACAGGCTGTTCTTGAATTTCAAGAGACTGTGAAACTCAGGCCCAGATTTGAGATGGCTTATGTTTGCATGGCAGAAGTTCAGGCAGAAATCGGCCAACATGAAGAAGCAGAGGCAAATTTCAAGAAGGCACTGAACATGACAGAACTGTACAGGAATCTTGAGTCTCACAAAGAGCAGGATATTCATTTACGCTATGGCCGTTACCAACACTTTCATCGGAAATCAGAGGACGAGGCGATCACCCACTACTTAATAGGTCTTCATCTGAAAGAAGAAACCTTTGTCTGGAAGAAACTACTTGCAAGTTTAGAGGAAATAGTCACAAGACGTGCTCGCCTGCATGTTGGAATTGTGGAGAGCTATTGTTTGCTGGGCTTCATCCACAAACTGAAGGGGGACAAGGAATCGGCCCTGCAGTACTATGAATTGGCTCTGCGGCTCAGTGGGGTAGTGAACCGTAAGTTTTGAGTGCAGCTCACCTCTGTGAAGTGAATGTACTCATAACTGAGGGTTCCCGGCCTCCTTTCCAGTTTCTTTCTCCAAACAATTTTCATGCCTCATTGTGGTGTCTATAGGGAACTTGCACCCCACTGCACTTGCTCACTTACTGACCAGGACTGAACTCTTGAGCTGTGGGATCCTAGGACATCTTCTCCTTATGTCTGTGTCTTGGGAATGAAAGTCTTCCATCCTCTGCCTGTCTGTGTCCTGGACAAAGAGGTATTCTCCAAGGAATCTTTTACTTTAGGTCAGCAGATACTCTTAGTACCATGCAGTGTCAGAGAAAACAAAGTGAATAAGGGGAGAGCTTGAAATCTGAGAGTAGTAGAATCATTCATGGCTAATAAGAGTCTTAAGTTTGGGGAAAGCCAAGCAGAAGAAACTTTCCAGGACCTTACAGACAGAAGATGATATAAGGAGATTTGTGTAGATTTTCTGTGCTATTGATAGTGTGTTATATGAGATTTTTTCCCCTCAACTAAAATATATTCAAAAAAAAAAAAAAAGCAGAACACATACTTTCAACATATTATGGCACAGAATATACATTACCATTTCAAAACATAGGGAAGGGAGCATAGTGAGGAAATACTGGAGCAAAGCAAGACCAAAAGCAGCTCCGCATCTGATGTCAAAATGCTCTTCAGATCTTCAACTATGTTCAGCTTTGTTGACTGCAACACACTTTCTTTCTCTTGGGCTGATTCCACTCCCTGTTAGCAGCTCTCCTAGGCAGGTATCCTGTTATTCTGGCATATCTAACATCTTGGGTTCTCCAAGGCAATCCAGGCTTCAACTTCACAGCTTCACAGAATGACCTCTCTACTAGGCCTCCATTCAGGGATACCCCTGACACATGCCTGGTTTCATCAACTTTCTTTAGGTATGGCAACAAATTCCATAACCTGTTTCTTCTATCCTTAACTCACATGGCTGAAGCTGCCAATTTCTGCTGCTTGCTGGGGCTGGAACATGGGCCCCTCATTCAGTTACATCTTTACCAGCTTTTTGTCCTTCACTGCCTAAGCTTGGCTGTCCTGAAACTTGCTCTGTAGACCAGACTGGCCTCACACTCAGAGATCCACCAACCTCTGCCTTCCTGGTGCTGGATTAAAGGCATGCAAAACCACGTCCAGCTCTAAGCTTTTCTTTATTTAGTTCCTTTTCATAAGTTGGAAATTTAGCTGGGTGAGATCTTGCCCTGAGGTCACCACTCCCTTTATTCTATTTCTTAATCTGTTTGTCTCCTTGAACACAGAATATAGCTCTATTCCACTTCCCAGAGATTTTTTTCTCCTCAAAATTTTCATTGTGTAATTTACCCTGCTCAGTTTGCTCCTTTTCATTATAAATCTTCATTGGAGTTACCACTAAAAACCACATGACACAGTCTATATTAGGCTGTTTTGAGATTTCCTCTGCCAGTGGAATTAATCCAAAACTCTTCACTTTAGCCTCAGGCAGACTCTTTAGACTAGGGCAAAAGGTGGCCACTTTCTTCACCAAAATATCATAAGAATGATCTCTAGGCAACATACTAAAATTCTTCTCTTCTGAACTCTCTTGATTCAGAGTTCATCAGATCACACTCAGCACCACTGTCCTCCATGCTCCTATTACTATGGCCCATTATCCAGTGCTTAAAGCATGCCACTGCTTTCCTAAACCAAACTTCCAAAGTCCATATTATTACTCCAAACATAATCACGGCCAGGCCTATCACAACAAAACCCCAGTCCCTGGTGTCACCTTCTGTCCTGGTTAGGGTTTTTATTGCTGTGAAAGACACCATGACCATGGCAACTTTTATAAAGAAAACATTTAATTGAGGTGGCTCACATACAGTTTCAGAGTCCAGTCATTATCATCATGATGGGGAGCATGGTGGCACACAGGAAGACATGTGCTGGCTACATCTTGACCAGAAGGCAGCAGGAAGTCATACTGTCATATTGGTGAAATGATTTTGGCCACTTCACGTAGTTAAAAGGATATTTATTTAATGGCGTAACTCACAAATTAAGTGATAGGTAGGTCGCAGGGTCTGGGGAAGGTGTATCGCAGTCCAGCGGTGTTCTCTGGAGCTCTTCTCAGTCCACCGCCACCATTCAGGGTCCCGGCACAGAGAGTGCACAGAGAGAGCGCTGGCCCATCCAGCTCTTGGGTCTCCAGGTGCCTCCCCTCACCCTGCCTCGTAGGCGTGACAGTTGCCAGAGTCTCAATGGGGGTTGGGACTTCCAGATCCAAGCTGGAATGGCTACCACTACACTGTCACATTTAGGGAAGCTAGAGCAAAAGAAACACATTTCCTCCAACAAGGCCACACCTCCTAATAGTGTCATTTCCTTTGGGGGCCATTTTCCTTCAAACCACCACACTTACCTAAAGCATTCCTGAATCTGACAGCCAGAACTGATGGAAAGTGGTCAAAGGATTGGTAAGTGGAGCCACAGAAGAGAGAGAGTAAGTATGGCAGCCAAGAGCCGAGCAAAAGCCAACATCCTCGCCCATAGCTCAAAGAACGGTTTTGGATGTAAATGTATAACAAATGAATTTTACAAAGTAATTTATTTCTCTACATCAAAATATACAAAGGAAAAGAATTGTTATGAAATGTCTGGACTTTTATGGTAATGTTTTAGAGTCTTTAGAATCAACTATCCATTATATACAAATTATGGTTTGAGTATTGATAAATGCCACCAATAATGTCAGGATTTGATTCTGCTTGTATTATTACAGTAGGTAACAGCGTTCTCCATCAAGAGTGATTCTGTTTTCATCTCCGGTTGCTTGGGATCACCTGCTCTTGTGCTTCACTACAATCATCCCCGAGCAACCAAGAACTACCTCTGCTAAAGTGTGTCCCCGGCCAGGAGGAGCTCATATGTTAAACAACAAGCTGAGGGCAGGAATACATAACCTGGCCTCTTGGCCTCAGTTTTGGACAACTCTGAAGTGTCGTCTCCACTCCAGAACTTGCCCCACGTGGTTCCTGCGGCCCTGGATGAGTCCTCACTGGGTTCAGCTCCTCCAGTGCACCACCCCATTTTCCTCACTTTCCCACAGCTCTACATTCAGCTTTCCACCTCAGAATGATTTACCTAAGGAAGAAATTAAGCCTCAAACAGTGTCCTCCACTCCATGATTCTAGAATGTATTACTTATTGAAAAGTCAGGTCATTTGTTCTGAAGATCTTTTCACATTCTGGTGCTGTAGAATATCATTTTAAGGTGTGTTACTTTTGTTTATGCTCTGGAACATTTGTTTAATGATGCAAAAATGTGTTTGATTAAATAAAATTCACCTGTGGTCAGGAGGCTGAGTCAGCAGTTAGCTGACAGGAAGTGGTAGGGAGGAGCCAGGTGGAAAAGGGTTTTTAAGTAGGGTGATGAGAAGTACAGGGGGCTTTTTGGAGGACATGAGCAAGGAGAGGAGGGTTTTGTTTTTGTCTTTTCAGGAAAATAAAAAT